>NW_028241961.1:0-65343 GCF_964263255.1 Lissotriton vulgaris | reverse complement strand
GGCCATGCAAAATGGAACTACCGGTCTGCCATTGCAGCCTGTGTAAGCTGGTGCATGCACCACTTATGTGACATATATATTTACTATATCTATAGGTCACTACACTTAAAACCTATAAGTCACCCCTATAGAAGGCCCTAACAATCCTGAAGGCACGGTGCTGGGTTTTACATGAGAGGGTGCCCCTGCATGAGCAGAGCCCCCCTACAGCCTTCGGAGACCATTTTCCAGGGTTGTCTCTGACACAGCCAGACATATAGATGCATTATAACCACGCAGTGAATGCTATCTCAAAAACGGCTGAAACAAAACATGTTGTGTTTGGTACCAAACACCTTGGAATCATACCTCCACACTGGTAACTGGTGTGGGAGGTAGGATTCTACCCTCCTGAAGCAAGCTTCACGGGTCCTTTGTCTTCCCGGTACCAGCCTTCTCGACCCGGATAGCACAAAATGGTTGATGCAGACCAGAGCCACGTTTCTGCCCTCCTGCTGCTGAGCCAAGCTCGAGCAGAGGAAGGCAGCAACATAAGCATCCTGTCACAGGGAGGTGTGACCACCTCCCAGACAGGATTTAGTGTATTGGAGCTGGATGGCTGCACTTCCAAAGTGCCTGAAAGTCTGCCCGAGGGGCATATTTGGTGTCCCTGTGCATAGTCTAGCTCAAACCAGTTCTGGAGCTGTAGGCTCCTGCTCTGGTGCAAAACTGAACAAAGGACATGTGTGTAACCACCCGCCTGTCCTGAACCTCACCGGGGAGGGTCCCCTGAATCTGTCCAACCCTCTCCTGTGGGTACAAAAGGGCTTACCTGGCTGTAGGACCCTAGATTTGAAGTGGACAAGATTGTGAACAAGAAACCACTGACCTTCGACCATCTAGACACTCAGGACTTTGCTGGACTTCGACTGGACCCGACTTCGTATCCCTCTCCATCCAAAGCATTGTCTGAGCCTGTGCACCATACAGGCTCTGTGCAGACCTGTGCAGCATCAAGGACAACTGAAGTATCTCCTTTGGGATGAAGGAGTCACTCCCCTGCATTCGCAAGCACCATAACGCAACTGACCTGTCTGCCGATCCTGAGCTCTTTCAGACTCCGAAGGTTCCAGCAACACAGGAGGTGGGTTCCTATGTTCCTTGAGGTTGAGCTGCCCTCTCACCATGTTTAACCCAGTATCCCCCATTGGGACCTCATTACCCGAACCCCTGTGCACTGCGTAAATTTGCAAGTGCTCATGATTGTTGGTGTTCCCCAACTTCGTGCTTTGGGCTGTCAATAGCCCCAACGTCTGCACACATTTGGTACCATAGACTTTGGCCTCCTCACACTCTGTGCCCTTCAAGCTGTGGTTTTGGGGAAACTGCTAGAGGTCCCCTTGTGACTCCTTTGCCTTCAGCCTGTGGGTCCATTTGAGGGACACTCCTGATTTTCTTGGGCTCCCCGAGTTGCTCCAGGCCAGCCCTGACTCCACTTATCCTTGCTAGGCTAGACCGTAACCTTTCTTGACCTACTTCGTGGGTTGCCGTTGCCAAGGCTTGCTGGTGCTCCCGGGGGACACCGACCCCTCAACACTCAACATCCTTTGGGGGACATCTTGAATCCGGCTCTTGGTCATCCTCAACGTATCCTGGTCCTTGCAGCTGTAGAGTCAAGGTCTCCTTCTTTGTACCTCAAGCACCAGACATCGGTGGGTATTTGTCTACAGAGCCCCTGTTCACTCCTGAGTGACGCAGACTCTGTCTCCTCTGCTTTCAAGTTCCTTCCATCAAGAATCCACCTGCGGATTCCATCCGACACTTTTCTTCTTTCCAGCAGTGGCATTTCTTTGAAGACTCCCATTGAGAACGACAGCGGTTTCCGACACCACTTCAGCCCTATGCACCCAGCTCCTCTAGGATAGGCAACTCTGGTACTTCAGTATCCACAGGTTGGGTCTATCCCCAACCTTCTATGTTCCAAAGGGTTTCCTCGTAATCCCCAGGGAAGGGTCATTAAACTTAAAAAATTCAACTGCGACTGTCCCATTTGAAATATATGTAGCACGTGGTTGTGTTCTCACACTGCACCCATCCTCCGTGGGTTCCCTACTTGCTCACCTTGGGTGGTTCCTTAGGGTCCCTGTGATTCTACACATTCTAGACATTGTCTTGAATCAAGTCTTAGTTCTTGACCACTATTTTAGTATGCGATTTGATCTCCCCCGGGAGTCCACTGTGTATTAGTGCTACTTACGATTGTTTCTGAGCTATAGTGTTGTATGCTTTGCGTTTATCTGCTTGTATCAGATACTGTGAGGTATTTAAGGTGTTATAATAATAAATATATATTCTTAAATCTACTGTGTGGTTCTCCTTTTATTTAACCAATATAATACGATTGCATTCTGGTAAAACAAGATGCTTAACATTCCTTCAAGACTAAGGCTGCTCTCCACAGCTACCACTTCGATAGCTTTCTAAGGTTATCTTTGACCTCTTAAATTACCATAAGGGTTGTTTGGACTGGTGCAAGGTGCCCACTTTAATTAGTGGACATCATATACCAGGCCAACTTCTCACAATTGGTCTACACCTGTTTGCCGTATTTAATTTGCCTATCAGTCCTTTGTAAAGTGGTATCTCAGATACCCAGGCCCAGTAAATTAAATGCTACTGGTGGGCTTGCAGCGCTGCTTGCACCACCCACCAAAGTAGCCTTTCAAACCTGTCTCAGGACTCTGCCATTGCAGGGCCTGCAAGCACAGTTTACTGCTGCTGTGATATGGCACATAAAGGGGTACTACATATCAGTCACACCTAAGGTAGGCCATAGCTAACCCTATGGGTAGGGTGCGCTGTAGGTAAAAGGTAGGACATGTGCCTTAACTGTCTGGCATGTCCTTGTAGTGACAGTTAGCCATTTTGGTTTCTCACTACTGTGAGGCTGCACTCTTATAGGAATGCATTGGGGATTCCCTGATATGTATTTCAGTGGTAATGTGTATTGGATGTCTGGCTCTGGAGTGACAGAGACTGGGGAGGTGCAGTGGCTCCAGAGGGGCATGGTGAGTCAGTGCTAGGCTGAATAGTACTGATCTACATTTGGAGTAGTGGGAGGAGTAGCCCCTGACCCTGCATAGGTCTTTGCCTGCCTTATACAATGCTTGCTCGCCCACCTATGGTGTGTTGGGTGCCAGGACCTACACTGTCAATGGGGACTGTTGTGCACTTGTTAAGTGGCCTCCAGAACTGGTTTAGACTGGGTCTTAAGCCCTGTGCCAGGGTAGAACAAAGAAGACATGTGGTATAAGTTTTGGGGCTGTGACACCTTGAAGGGTTTGCTTTTTGTGCTCACGATGGACTGAAGATGAAGTACTGCCAGAGGACTGCTGGATGCCAGGAGGTACCGCTGCCAGGAACTGCCTGCTGCCTGCTGGGTAGCTGAGAGGACTGCCCCTCTGCTGGCCTGCCTGGGCCCTTTCCTCTGTCCTTGCCAATTACTGGGGAGGAGCGCTGCCTGCTCTCTGGTTGTGTTTGGAAAGTGGGAGACAGGCTGAGCGCTGTGTTTCCTCCTCCCTTGTGGGGAGGTGTCCATCAGCACTGCGTTAGGAGTGCTCTGATTTCTTGGTGCTGCAAGGTGCGGTGATTATACCCTAGAAGCGTGTGAGTAACTCTCCAGTTTTTTCTGCTGATGGTTGTGCAGAGGAGAGCCCAAAACCGACGGAGACTTCACTCCATATCTGTGCCTGAAAAACCGGGAGTCAGGCGAGGGACGCCTGACCTTGGGAGGGTTTGGCTGGTGAAAACAGGGCCAAAGTAGGAAGCTAGGCGGCTGTTGCCTGGCTGTGTGAGGGCGTGTTATGAAAAGGGTTAACCCAAAAAAGTCAAAGGGACCTAGGTAGCGATACGTTATATCTAAAGGGGTCCCAGACTGAGATAAGGGGACAGAATTAGAGAGAAAATTGGAGTGAATAATCAAAAAGAGATGAAAAATAAGATAGTAAGATGTTTTTATTCACAAGGTACAGAGCAGCCATAAACTAGGTTATGCATAACAATTTTTCAATATTTTTTGTAGCATTTGCATGCCCACAGGCACAACGTGAAGGGAAGGGAAGTAATGGTGCTGTGAGGGGATTTAAGTGAAAAGTGAAAAAAGTGTACTTTTTCGTAACAAACAATTCAATTCAATTCTTCAAGTTTAGTAAAAACATTATTCCACGCGGTTCCCCATCGCGGGGCCACATAAAACAGCAGTAAGTCAAATAATTTCCAAAACCAGACTTCTATTGTAGCTGTATCAATCTTGCTTGGGGGTAGAAGCTGGTACAGGTGGAGTGAGTAGTCTACGTTTCGACCCTGGGTTGGGTAGGGAAAGTTACCCATACATAACGGGTCTTCCTCAGGACGGAAGATTGGAGTGGGCAGACTACCTCCAGGACCCCATGATCGGGTTTCCCTGGAAATTCGTATGAATTCACTATCCTAATCGTCTGCAAATCTGTACTGGGGTCGGTGTCAAGACTCGAGGAGTGATTGGTGTGGACGGTAGAAATCTCAATGCTAAGTACAACTCTTAGTCAGGTAACAAAACGCTGGACTTGGCAGGTAGCTCAGAGTGCCTACGGACGGCAAAAAAATCCACTTCTTGGGTGTTCCCTCTATGAGGGCACTACCTGTGACACCAATCTCACGCAGCCGATGGATCAAAATACTGTGTGAGACCGTATCAAAGGCCACGCTAAGATCGAGCAGAATGAGTGCAATCAAGTTGCCCTCATCCATGGAGTCTCTAAGTTGTTCCGTTACAGCTAATAGAGCTGACTCCGTGCTATGCTTAGGACCGAAACCATTCTGGGCCGGATCCAGTATGTAGTGGGACTCCAAATACTGAGTCAAAATACCATTCACATAGGATTCTGTGATTTTGGAAAAAAAATGTCAAGAGTGAAATCGGGTGATCTAGCCTGGAGGCATCCAGAGAAGGTTCTTCAAGAGAGGGGTGACTTTCGCATGCTTCCAGGTCTGAGGAACTTCAGAATTGGACAGACAGAGATTAATGAGATCCAAACAGTCAGAAAGAAGGCAGTCAAGATGTTTGACACAAGATCAGGCTTAATGGGGTCAGTGGGGGACCCTGATTTAATCTTTGTAATCAGAGCCTTAAGGCCGTTTTCAGTCATAGAATGGAGGATATGCAGAGAGTTTGCCCCCTTTCCTGCAAACTCAGCCCCCAACATCGCAGAGGCTTCACATTCCCTATGGAAGCTATCATAAATCCCTGCTACTTTATTAAAAAAGGGGGTGGCCAGCACCTCACATTGGTCACTCGAAGTTATTGAACTGTCACTATTCACTGGAGATTTCACTGTATCCTTTAGTATGGAAAAGACCGTTTTGGAGGGATTGTTGCTCGTTTTGATCCTGTTGGCTAAAAATGCGGCACATGTTTTCCGAATCAATTTGTGGTAGGTTTTCCTAGTAGCTATGATTTGGTGATGGGACAGTAGGAGCATCCCCAACGACGCTCAACATTTTTACAGTTTTTCCTGGCCTTAACAGACACTCATCAAACCACACCTTGGAATGGCCTTTCTTAGGATGAGTCCATTTGGCTGGAATGTGCCTGATGAATCCAGTTTTCAAAGTCAGCACTGCCCATCTTAACGTCCGAGGAGAGAGTAGGCTGAGACGTGGCAAGTATATTATGGAAGGCGGGGTGATCCAATTTTTGCCAGGGATGTTTGTAAATAGCTTTAGGCCGACTCAGAGTTTTAAAACCGGTATGAAGCAATGAGAAACCTATAGGTAATGGTCAGTCCAAACCATGGGAGCCACTCTAGGGGCCTCTGTGAGCTGAATGTTAGTGTGCAAAGGGTCAAGCAGATGTCCCGCCTTATGCGTTGGTCCGGAGACTAATTGATTTAATTGGCAGGCAACCATGTCATACAGGAAATTATGTATGTCTGAGTCTGTATCCGACTACAGGTGTAAATTCAGATCACCAATAATAGTGAAGTTAGCAGATTGCAGTGCTAGGCCACTCACTGCGTTAACGAGCCCTTCTCTAAACATTTTGGGAGGCCCTGGAGGGTGGTATATCAGCAGTCCAGAGAACATAAAGTTGCTAGATAAAGCGATGTTAAAAACAGCACTTTCACAGTCCCGTATAGGTGCAGGGTTAAAAATACAAGAAAAGCAGTCGTTATGAATTACTGCGATACCCCCACCACAGCCTAACTTGTTGTTAACATTCTTCATAGCAAAGCCCGGGGGCAAGGCCAAGGCAGGGATGGCATCAGAGTCTTGGGAAAGCCAAGTTACCATTAAAAACAGAATGTCTAAGGAGTTTTCAGATAGTAGATCAAAAATTTCCATGTGATGTTTCACCAATGACCAGCAGTTAATACTACCCACGTTGGTTTTAGAAGGAAATGTGCCTAACTGGGTGCCAAACCTAGACTGGGGCTAGAAACTGTACAGACAGCCTTGTCATCAATCCTCGACGGGGACCAGCAATGAGACTCACACATGGGTTTAGCTCTACGAAAACATGAGTAGATAGTCCTTTGGAAGGGCAAGGGAGCAGGGTTCCTGGATGCTGGTGACGTCCATACAAGGACGGGCGTAGGAGGGCTTGACTTTGGCGTACCTTCAGCGCACCAGCGGCGTGCCCGTTGCACGTGTCCATGCTGCGGCGTGCATAAAGTACCCGGGGGCACAACAGGCTCCTCCGAGGTACGCCTCTGATTTGCTAAAATGGACCAATCAGAGCGCGGCCCCACCGGAACAGAAAGCACCCTTCTCACAAACTAAGAACTTAAAAAAGCATCTAGCACGCTCAGGAAAGTAGCAGCCCAACTGGTAAAAAAGGCAAAAAAAGTTGCAGCAGCAGTTATGGCAGAGTTAAAACATATAGCAACACACTCTTCCTCCCCGGCAGGGCGTCCGCGCTGCAGCGTGCATAAAGTACCTGGGAGCACAACAGGCTCCTCCGAGGTATGCATCTGATTGGCTAAAATGGACCAATCAGAGCGCAGCCTCACCTGAACAGAAAGCACCCTTCCCACAAATTAAGAACTTAAATAAGCTTCTAGCGCGCTCCGGAAAGGAGCAGCACAACAGATAAATAAGGCTAAAAAAAGTGTCAGCAACAGTTATGGCAGAGTTCAAACATATATCAACACACTCTTCCCCTCTGCCCCCCGGGTGTCTCTCTGAATGAATATGGGTGTGTTAGTGTCAGTCTATGCATGACTGTGTCCCTAGCTGTATTAGTGTTTGCATAAGTGTGTACCTGCTTGTCGCAAGGAGTGTATGACTGCATGTGTCTTAATATCTTGATGGGTGTGTCAGTGTATGTGATAGTGTATGCCTATGTCAGTTAGTGTTTGCATCATGCTGTACATGACTGTATCAGTGTATGCATCAGTGTGTCATTGGGTATGAAAGAGTATGTATCAAAGTTCCACAGGACATTTCAGTTTATGCATGTTTGAATGAGTGAGTGACTCTGTTCATACATAAATGTGTGCAGGGGTGTCTTAGTGTATGTATGAGTGTCTCCTGGGGTGCCTATGTGTATTGTTCGCCCTAAGTTGGCAGGGTATGCTCAGATGTGAGTCCCTTGCTCACTTTGCCACTGGAATCAAGCAAGCCCAGCTGAAGATGGCTGTAATGCCAGAAACCGGTCCTGGGAAGCTTGATTCCGGTCCAGGGAAGACATGGCTTGGCAGTTCGGGTTGGACTGTTCCCATGAGGCACAGGGTCAGACTGATTTGCATATGGCCATGTCTGAACTGGGGTGGCGGAGTGAGCTAAAGAACGGTGATGGATTTAACCCAGATTAGTTGACTGGGGGTGAGTGTTTGTATTGTCAACGCTCCGTCCATCATCACCTTTGGATTTTCTATATGTATATATGAGTCAGCTACAATATGAGTGAATGAATGCATAACAGTGTTGTTGAGTGTCTTAGTGCCTTATTATGAGTCTGGTGATCCTCGGACTACCAGACTCATGGTGATGTGGCAGTCCAGCCACCACTGCACTGACTGTCCGACCATCCTATTACAATATGGGCCGACAGAGCGTAATTGGAACGCCAATGCCACCATGGATGCACCATTTCCTGGTGTTAACTCGGCTGTCCGGAAGCCGCAATATGTTTGGCAGTAACGCTGGTTCCCGCAAAGCATTTTATGAGTTTCCTCACCAGCAGTGGTCTCATTGTCCCTACAAGGTCCCCATGTGCCTCCCTCCATGGGGATGCATACAGGGGGGCACAACATGTGTGCATTCAACCGTATTCCTGCACGGCATGGGATTTCGAGTTCATGCCGTGTAGCAACCTTTTTAGTGTTCCAGTTGCGCGGGCATGCGCAGTTCTCTCTAGATGTACCGCGAGGAGGCGCATGGCAGCCCGGGGACACTGCAGTACAGGTAAGTGACTTAATTTCATTTTAATTTACTTTTTAAGAATTTTTTATTACGGGTGTGGAGGCGGGTGGCGGAGAGGAGCAGTGTTCCATGGAGTTATTCCCCAACTCCGTGGACCTCTGCGTAGTGGCACTATGCCAGCTCACCCCGGGGTTAGAATTTATTTGATCATTTTTTTCAACGAAATTTTAGATATGTGAAAACATGGCTCTAAATAATGTAAAATTGTAAATAGATCATTAGGAGTTCATACATGCAAAATAAGGTTGATGTCATGAGCTTATTAGATGTTAGAGTCATATTCGTAATTATACGTCTTAACAGCACGTATTAATGTAAAGATGTTGAATCTAAAGCAAAATGCTAGTTTTTAAAAGGAGTTTTGGCATTTCTAATTTCTGATCATTGGTTAAATTATATATACATTTTGTTTAAGTTGCATATTCAAAGATGGCTGTGCTGCTTTTATCATGTATTGGTTGCATTCGAACAATATAGTCCTTCTATGATGATTGTGAAGTCTTTTGCCATTTCTACAGCAAGTGATGAATGGCTTTTGTCATTTTACAGCTCGGTAAGGACAGCACTGTGCTAGTCCTATGCTTAAAGACTTTGCTGTAGAAATGGCAAAAGACTTTGTCCTTTTCTTTCTCGGCGTGGATGGCACTGTGCTAATCCTATGCTTAAAAACTTTGATAGAAAAACAGACATTTGAGGTGAGCAGATCTAGAGTGTCGCTGGTGTTGAGAGTGCTCTAACAGGAGCTGCTTTCCACCTAAACTGGAGACCTACCCAGAGTTCTCTCCTTCTTTTTTGCATAATTTATGCGTCACTTTATGCCTGAAGGGGTTTTGTTTTGACTAATACTGGGTGCTCCCTTGTGTCTGGACAAAGCTATACCTCTCTGAAGAGCTCTAATTAGAGCGAAACACTGTGTCAGGGGTTGCTTTTACTCATTTCAGGTTGGCTTGAGTTGGTATTTTACCAATTCAAAGCTGTAATACTCTGCCTGGAGTGATGAATGGCTTTTGTCATTTTAAAGCTCGGCAAGGACAGCACTGTGCTAGTCCTATGCTTAAAGACTTTGCTGTAGAAATGGCAAAAGACATTGTCCTTTTTTATCTCGGCGTGGATGGCATTATGCTAATCCTATGCTTAAAAACTTTGATAGAAAAACAGACATTTGAGGTGAGCAGATCTAGAGTGTTGCTGTTGTTGAGAGTGCTCTAACAGGAGCTGCTTTCCACCTAAACTGGAGAACTACCCAGATTCTCTCCTTTTTTGCATAATTTATGCATCACTCTATGCCTGAAAGGGTTTTGTTTTGACTTATATTGGGTGCTCCCTTGTGTCTGGAAAAAGCTATACCTCTCTTGAAGTGCTGTAATTAGAGCGAAACACTGTGTCAGGGGTTGCATTTATGCATTTCAGGTTGGCTTGAGTTGGTATTTTACCAATTCAAAGCTGTAATACTGTGCCTGGAGTGATAAATGGCTTTTTCATTTTACAGCTCGGCAAGGACAGCACTGGGCTAGTCCTATGCTTAAAGACTTTGCTGTATAAATGCAAAAGACTTTGTGCTTTTCTATCTCGGCGTGGATGGCACTGTGCTAATCCTATGCTTAAAAACTTTGATAGAAAAACAGACATATGAGGTGAGCAGATCTAGAGTGTCGCTGGTGTTGAGAGCGCTCTAACAGGAGCTGCTTTCCACCTAAACTGGAGAACCTCCCAGAGTTCTCTATTTTTTTGCATAATTTATGCGTCACTCTATGCCTGAAAGGGTTTTGTTTTGAATTATACTGGGTGCTTCCTTGTGTCTGGACAAAGCTATACCTCTCTGAAGAGCTCTAATTAGAGCGAAACACTGTGTCAGAGGGTGCTTTTACTTATTTCAGGTTGGCTTGAGTTGGTATTTTACCAATTCAAATCTGTAATACTGTGCCTGGAGTGAGAAATGGCTTTTGGCATTTTACAGCTCGGCAAGGACAGCACTGTGCTAGTCCTATGCTTAAAGACTTTGCTGTAGAAATGGCAAAAGACTTTGTGCTTTTCTATCTCGGCGTGGATGGCACTGTGCTAATCCTAAGCTTAAAAACTTTGATAGAAAAACAGACATTTGAGGTGAGCAGATCTAGAGTGTCGCTGGTGTTGAGAGTGCTTTAACAGGAGCAGCTTTCCACCTAAACTGGAGAACTACCCAGAGTTCTCTCCTTCTTTTTTGCATAATTTATGCGTCACTCTATGCCTGAAAGGGTTTTGTTTTGACTTATACTGGGTGCTTCCTTGTGTCTGGACAAAGCTATACCTCTCTGAAGAGCTCTAATTAGAGCGAAACACTGTGTCAGAGGGTGCTTTTACTTATTTTAGGTTGGCTTGAGTTGGTATTTTACCAATTCAAATCTGTAATACTGTGCCTGGAGTGAGAAATGGCTTTTGTCATTTTACAGCTCGGCAAGGACAGCACTGTGCTAGTCCTATGCTTAAAGACTTTGCTGTAGAAATGGCAAAAGACTTTGTGCTATTCTATCTCGGCGTGGATGGCACTGTGCTAATCCTAAGCTTAAAAACTTTGATAGAAAAACAGACATTTGAGGTGAGCAGATCTAGAGTGTCGCTGGTGTTGAGAGTGCTTTAACAGGAGCTGCTTTCCACCTAAACTGGAGAACTACCCAGAGTTCTCTCCTTCTTTTTTGCATAATTTATGCGTATATATATATACGCGTACTATAATAATATAAAGAGAGAGCCCAAACCTTTGAGGCAGGTAATCTCAGGAACCACAGCACCAATCACAACACCCAATACAGCGTTAGAAAGGGCAGTTGCAGCAGAAGGACATAGGCTATACAGATGCCCACCATATACATTTAAAAGGTAAAAGAACTGTGCCAGCAAAGTAGTCCCTTGTGGGCGTGTCTGCGTTGTGCTGGGGGCGTGTGCTGGGGGCGTGGCTGGGGGCGTGACAAACACTGGGGGCGTGTGGTACGTTCCACCCTTCATGCCATGTCTCATATTGTGTGCTAATCCCACCCTGCTCCCTTTAAATACCCCTGCACCCCATGATCATAACCCACCCTTACTCCTTAAAATACCCCAACACAATTAAACACTAACCCATCTTAACCCTATAAATATACCCTGTACCCCAAAACCCAAACCTATCCCTAAACCCTAAAAATACCCCTATACCCCAAAACCCAAACCTAGCCCTGAACCCTATAAATACCCCTGTACCTCAAAACGCAAACCTACCCCTGAACCCTAAAAATACCCCTGTACCCCAAAACCCAAACATAGCCCTGAACCCTAAAAATACCACTGTACCCCAAAACCCGAACCTACCCCTGAACCCTAAAATACCCCTGTACCCCAAAACACAAACCTAGCCCTGAACCCTTAAAATACCCCTGTACCCCAAAACCCAAACCTACCCCTGAACCCTAAAAATACCCCTGTACCCCAAAACCCAAACCTAGCCCTGAACCCTAAAAATAACCCTGTACCCCAAAACCCAAACCTACGCCTGAACCCTAAAATACCTCTGTACCCCAAAACCCAAACCTAGCCCTGAACCCTAAAAATACCCCTGTACCCCAAAACCCAAACTTAGCCCTGAACCCTAAAAATACCCCTGTACCCCAATACCCAAACCTACCCCTGAACCCTAAAAATACCCCTGTACCCCAAAACCCAAACCTACCCCTGAACCCTAAAATACCTCTGTACCCCAAAACCCAAACCTAGCCCTGAACCCTAAAAATACCCCTGTACCCCAAAACCCAAACCTAGCCCTGAACCCTTAAAATACCCCTGTACCCCAAAACCCAAACCTACCCCTGAACCCTAAAAATGCCCCTATACCCCAAAACCCAAAACTATATCTGAACCCTTAAAATACCCCTGTACCCCAAAACCCAAACCTAGCCCTGAACCCTAAAAATACCCCTGTACCCCAAAACCCAAACCTAGCCCTGAACCCTAAAAATATCCCTATATCCCAAAACCCATACCTATCCCTAAACCCTAAAACTACCCCTGTACCCCATAACCCAAAACTATATCTGACCCCTTAAAACACCCCAAAACATATACCTCAGTACCCCAAAACATATACCCCTATACCCATACTTACCTTATCCAAACATTAAAAAAAACATGCTTTTACTATTCATGCAATTACAACGAATTTCATTGTAAATGTATGCGTAGTAAAAGCATATAAAATGTAATGCCATGCGTTATAATGGCATTGCGGAGTCACGGTACTTTCGTAATGAAAGTATGCGGAGTCATGGTGGTATGCAGAAAGAAAGTTGCGGAATAATCGGTGTTTACCCTCCCCCGGTAAGTACATTGGTGGCACGGCGGCCCACATCTCCAGCAACATACTCATATTTTTTCACCACCCATTTGAAAAATGCACAGGTCTCTCTCATTGATGGCCAGCACCAACATACACTTTTAGACACACCTCCCGCCACAAGTTCTAGAATTGCGAACTTTAGAGCTGGGGAGCTACGTTCGAATCTCAGCATCAGCTCAACATCCTGTGATTCCAGGCAAATTGCTTTGTCTCCCCGTGCCTACCACAAATGAATGTGTTCTTCTGTAATGTAAATTGTGCTCATGCCATGTTGTCGAGTTTGCGCTATATAATATTGCAAAGAAATATAAAGTAGGGAAACTCAAGGTCACACACTACTGAACGCGCACTCTTAAGTGCATCAGCAGTGCACTGTGAATCGGAGCGTTTCACAGGCCTGTCACAGATAAGAAGTGCTATCAAAACGAAATCCTACAAAACAATATACTACTGGCCGGCAGCAATTCATACCCGGACAACGTCGGCACGGGCTGCTATCAACAATGAAATCATAAACTAAGGACTTATAGAAATTGAAGACTCACTGTATCTATTAAGCGAGAAGTCCTTACAAGATTTCAGCCTGCCGCCAGCGGTCCGAACTAACCTAACTGGATACCACAATATCGCTACCGCACAAAATATTCCAGAGCTAAATAACTACCTTGCTCAACACTTGCCTAACTTAGTTCCCGATCAACAACTCGCCTACAACACCATAGTTGATAGTGTTGAAAAGAAGCAAGGCAAACTATTGTTCATAGACGCCCCCGGTGGCACAGGAAAGACTTACCTAATCAACCTCATACTTGCCAAAGTTCGATCTTCTGGGAATTTGGCTCTAGCTGTTGCTTCATCTGGAATAGCTGCCACTTTGCTAACAGCTGGGAAAACAGCACTTTCTACCTTTGAACTGCCTCTAACAGTTTCCCTTGAAAGGGATTTAATATGCTCTATTCGGAAAAACGGACCTTTGGGGACACTGATTCAAAATCTGTCTCTTATCATGTGGGACGAATGTACAATGATACTAAAACCATTGCTGCCTACCCTTTTTTTACCCGGACAACGTCGGGACGGGCCGCTAGTATATATATATATATATATATATATATATCAAAACAAGGGGTCCTGCAATGCGTCTCCTCGCACCACCGTGGAACAGATCACAAAAACTCCAAAAGTAGATTTAAGATGTGGCTTTATTTTTCCTCGCCATCGGCATGACGCGTTTCGGCCGTCACAAAACGGCCTTGATCACATGGCCTCAAATTACCAATGGGGGTCTTTAAATACTGTGTCAAACATAGAGGTAGAAATGATAACAGTGAGTCAAGGGGGTCAAGGACATAGAAAAAATACTTTCGTTATGCGCATATGTACAAAATACGAATACTCAAATGGGCATTACATTATCTTGAAAATAGAATAAAGTGCTAGTGCAATAATTAATAATCGTATTTACAGATATATACATAAATGCCAAATGAGAAATAGACTTCATTTCATATATTATGACCGTCAACACATATGTGCTCAATTTTATCAAAACATGTCCAAAAAACATAATACACGACCTCCATTTATGTTATCAAAGAAAAAAGTGCTCAAGTGCCCATAGTGCATAAAGATTTCGCAGAGAGTACATATATGCTGTGAAAGCAATCAATCATGACACGGAGATGTCATGAACCCCATGTACCTGCGCTAGTGTAATGAAACCCTCCACAGTTAAAAACAAATAGGCATTACTGCTGATGCTCAAAGTTCACTATAGCCATAGTGACTAAATAAAGTTTAAATGCCTAGACCAAAAGTGAATAAATCAGATAAGTTTAGCAAAGCTTATTATAATTTATACAGTTCTACTGAAAATTGGGTCAACAATTAAGGAATAGATTCCACAAGTTACAGCGGGAAAATAAAAAGTACTGACAGTAGTTATTCCAATCAAGTATAGAGCAAGAGGGGTTGATTCAAAGGTGAATTTACAGAAAAACTTGTAAATCTTTCCCCCTGTTAAGCCCATTGGGTATTCGGGTATTTAAGAGGACAATATACTTGCTCTCTAATTGTCGCAGAGTCTTTTCACGATCCCCTCCCCGGATGTTTTTAGGGACGGAGTCAATAACAAAGTAGGTTAGATGGTTCAAGTTCTTAGCGTGTACAAGTTCAAAATGCCGGGCAACAGGGTAGTTGGAGTCGGAGTTCACTATTGCCCTAAGATGTTGCAAAATGCGGTTAAACACCTGTAACTTGGTGCTTCCCACATATTTAAGTTTGCATGTGCACTCCAAAACATATACAGCGTGGTCTGTACGGCATGTATACAGCTCTTTAATGGGTGTGGGCAAGGGATTAAAAGGGGATTGAAATTCCTCCGTGTTTACCCCGAACTTGCACGCTCTGCATGAAATGCATTTGTGAAAACCCTTTTTATTGGAAATTCTGACTATGCTATTGCTCACTTCTGGGCTGGTTCTTACTAAATAATCTCTCATCGAGGGTCCTCTCCTAAATATGATGGAGGGTTCAGAGGGCAGTAGAGGAGATAGATTAATGTCGGTGTGTAGAATAGGCCAATGTTTCTTCAGGATGCCCCTGATTTTTCTCTCTTCAGTATTAAAGGTGGTAATTAAACTGACCGTGTTGATGTCATGTTTAGGGGCATTCTCTACATTTTCACTGACAATCTCCGAACCATCTTCTCTCACAACATCAATACTGGCTCTGTTAGCTTTTTCCCTAGCCATAAGAAGATTATCCATGGTATAACCACGTTTTACAAATCTTTGAATTGCCTCTTCCTGGCAGATATTCAGGTCAGACTCAAGGCTACAGATTCTGCGCATCCTTATAAACTCCCCATACGGGATACTTTTTATGAGGTGTTTGGGGTGCGCGCTAGACGCGTGCAGAATAGAATTGCCTGCTGTATTTTTTCGATGGAGTCTGGTGGCTAAGGTGTTGTGCAAGATGTAAATGTCCACATCCAAAAACTGGATATTCGTTTTACTAATTTGGCTAGTAAAAGAAAGATTCAGATTGTTAATATTGATGTTTTTGACAAAATCAATGGCAGACTTCTCATCCCCTCTCCAAATCATGCAGATGTCGTCAATAAATCTCCAGTAATGGACGATGTTATTGGCGAATTCAGGGAGATGCCTGAGGACATGCTCCTCCCACCACCCTACATGCAAGCATGCATAGGTTGGAGAGAAGCATGCCCCCATAGCTACTCCTCTTAGCTGTTGATAAATCTCTTTGTTGAATAAGAAGTAATTATTCATGAGACACAACCTAATCATAGTGACTAACATTTCATTATGGTTCTTATATATAAGGTTACGCTGACTGAGGTAATACTGTACAGCGTTCAGACCATCTGCATGCTTGATACTGGTGTAAAGGGAGCTGATATCGAGGGCAACCAGACTATATCCCTCTTTCCATTCCACCTCTTTGAGTTTAGACAGAAAGTGCCCAGTATCCTTAATGTAGGAAGGTAAACTAACAACAAAATTCTGCAAAAAGAAATCAACATATTTAGACATTGGTTCCATGAGACTCCCTTGGGCCGAGATAATAGGTCGGCCTGGGACCGGAGACACTTGTTTGTGAATCTTGGGTATTAAGTACATGGTAGGGGTCAAAGGATGATCAACTTTCAGATACCCCAGTTCTTGCTTAGTTAAAAGGCCTTCCCTCTTCCATTGGTTAAGTTCTTTATGGATTCTTTCTTTAAGGTTACGTACTTCCCCCAAGTTCGCTTTTCGATAACAGGAAGGGTTTGAGAGGTGGCAATCAGCTTCTGTCAAGTATTGATCCTTTGGCCAGATAACGATATTGCCTCCCTTATCTGCCTTGTTGACAATCAAATTTGAATTGTTTCGCAATTTTTTCATTAGTTTGAAGTACTGTTTTTCCATATATTTTAATCTTTTGTTTTTCCTGGAAGTATTAATTTGCAAAGCCTTCAGGTCCTCTGTTATCATATCATTAAAAGTGTCAATAGCATCCTTTGGCATTAGAGGCATAAATGTGGATTTCGGTTTAAACGGGGTTTCACTTGCTGCATTGATGCTCACCCCCATTCTGTCACATTTGGTCTGAGTGCTGATACTGGAGAAACTCTCATCCAATGCCAGTTCATGGGCCGTCTGCAATGCCCCTATGTCCGCTACTTGGAACATGGAAGAAGGATGTAAGGAGCTACTGATGGTTGTGGCTTTTTCCTGGGCATGAGCAAGTTTAAAATGTTTTTTTAACTTCAATTTGCGGATAAATTTGAAAGTATCAATCCTGGTTTGTACGTAATTGTATCCGTTCTTAGGACAGAAGGATAGGCCCAAGGACAAAAGTTGTGTCTCTGCTTTCGAAAGAACTTCATCAGATAAGTTGATTACGGTATTATCAAGGCTGGTAGTAGGTTCGCTATCCATGATATCTGGATTGCCGGATTCATGGTTAGTAGGCAGACTTGAGGTATTGTTGGTTTCTAACACAGTTACCATTTCTTGCCCCTCCCTCTTTTTGCGAAACCTCTCCCTGCGACATTTCCTTCTTTCGTGGCACTTGCGGTTTTTGCATTTGCGTTTTTGTTCCGCTGCTGTTGGGTTTTTGGCCGTAGAGTTTTCAACCTGTCCTCGATTAAAAAACCCAATTCCTCCGATGGTGCATAATGAGTGGGTACTGCTGAAGAAACACCCGCTGCTCGTTCATCATCTGAGCCTCCACTACTTGCATTGGAACTTAATTCTTGTTCTGACACAATTATTTCACCACTATCATTAATTGCTGGGGAAATGGCTTTTGGTGTCATAGCCTGTCTTTTCATGGTGTCATATTTCCTTGCAAACGTGAAAATTCTCCCAGTTTCATAATCTTGCTTGTCTCTGGCGAATTTGTATTGTTTGCGCAAGCTAATGGTTTCTTGGTGCTTGTTGAGGCGAGTGTTAATTTCTTCACGATATTTTTTGATGTATTCAGTTTCTTTGTGAGCATCCAATTCATTATTAAGTATTTCTATTTCTTTGAGTATGTCAATCCTGTCGATTTCCGCATATTTGATCAAAATGCAAATCATATTTTTGGATGCCTCCAAGTTGTTAGTGGCCCATTCTTTTAGCATGAGGGGGTTAGGGTTTTCAAATGATGGCGCTATGAGTACCCTTAACCCCCTCGGGACTCTTCCCACTTCCAGATATTTTTCAAGGGATCGCTTTTCCCACCATTTTGTGGTCTCAGTCTTCAAAAGCTTTTCCAATTTATTCAGTTTCCCCTTAAGATCAGTGTTGGGGTTATTATTATTTCTGTTATCTGCAACTGGTCTCACTGTTGGCAGGTTAACGAACATGGCATCAGCCAATGCCTCCCGGCTTTTCATTGCCTCCGCCGATGAAGACATATTGGGAGGAAAAATAAGCTCTTTAGCCACCGCCCTTCAGAACTGAATTCTTTACTCAAAACTGAGGGCGCAAACTGTACGGAGTTCAAAGTATCTCTCCACCCGTGCTATACAACTTCAAGCTCCAATGAGCAGCGGCATGCACTCACCAGTTTACCGCACGAGTCCTCGTAATCCTTCGGGGGTCCTTCGACTCACCAACGGTTTACTTAGAAACGCCGCGTTCTCGCTGGTAGTACTCGCCGCGTAGTTCTCCAGATTGCACGGGGAGCTGCTGCCAAGATTACTCCTTCCGGGTCAAAGAACACTCCGCATGCGCGGTTTCGGCCATATCCGTACAGCAACTCGTTGTAGGAGAGAGGATCCGTTTAGACAGAAACGGCCGTATTCTGCCTGAATTGTATCAAAACAAGGGGTCCTGCAATGCGTCTCCTCGCACCACCGTGGAACAGATCACAAAAACTCCAAAAGTAGATTTAAGATGTGGCTTTATTTTTCCTCGCCATCGGCATGACGCGTTTCGGCCGTCACAAAACGGCCTTGATCACATGGCCTCAAATTACCAATGGGGGTCTTTAAATACTGTGTCAAACATAGAGGTAGAAATGATAACAGTGAGTCAAGGGGGTCAAGGACATAGAAAAAATACTTTCGTTATGCGCATATGTACAAAATACGAATACTCAAATGGGCATTACATTATCTTGAAAATAGAATAAAGTGCTAGTGCAATAATTAATAATCGTATTTACAGATATATACATAAATGCCAAATGAGAAATAGACTTCATTTCATATATTATGACCGTCAACACATATGTGCTCAATTTTATCAAAACATGTCTAAAAAACATAATACACGACCTCCATTTATGTTATCAAAGAAAAAAGTGCTCAAGTGCCCGTAGTGCATAAAGATTTCGCAGAGAGTACATATATGCTGTGAAAGCAATCAATCATGACACAGAGATGTCATGAACCCCATGTACCTGCGCTAGTGTAATGAAACCCTCCACAGTTAAAAACAAATAGGCATTACTGCTGATGCTCAAAGTTCACTATAGCCATAGTGACTAAATAAAGTTTAAATGCCTAGACCAAAAGTGAATAAATCAGATAAGTTTAGCAAAGCTTATTATAATTTATACAGTTCTACTGAAAATTGGGTCAACAATTAAGGAATAGATTCCACAAGTTACAGCGGGAAAATAAAAAGTACTGACAGTAGTTATTCCAATCAAGTATAGAGCAAGAGGGGTTGATTCAAAGGTGAATTTACAGAAAAACTTGTAAATCTTCCCCCCTGTTAAGCCCATTGGGTATTCGGGTATTTAAGAGGACAATATACTTGCTCTCTAATTGTCGCAGAGTCTTTTCACGATCCCCTCCCCGGATGTTTTTAGGGACGGAGTCAATAACAAAGTAGGTTAGATGGTTCAAGTTCTTAGCGTGTACAAGTTCAAAATGCCGGGCAACAGGGTAGTTGGAGTCGGAGTTCACTATTGCCCTAAGATGTTGCAAAATGCGGTTAAACACCTGTAACTTGGTGCTTCCCACATATTTAAGTTTGCATGTACACTCCAAAACATATACAGCGTGGTCTGTACGGCATGTATACAGCTCTTTAATGGGTGTGGGCAAGGGATTAAAAGGGGATTGAAATTCCTCCGTGTTTACCCCGAACTTGCCCGCTCTGCATGAAATGCATTTGTGAAAACCCTTTTTATTGGAAATTCTGACTATGCTATTGCTCACTTCTGGGCTGGTTCTTACTAAATAATCTCTCATCGAGGGTCCTCTCCTAAATATGATGGAGGGTTCAGAGGGCAGTAGAGGAGATAGATTAATGTCGGTGTGTAGAATAGGCCAATGTTTCTTCAGGATGCCCCTGATTTTTCTCTCTTCAGTATTAAAGGTGGTAATTAAACTGACCGTGTTGATGTCATGTTTAGGGGCATTCTCTACATTTTCACTGACAATCTCCGAACCATCTTCTCTCACAACATCAATACTGGCTCTGTTAGCTTTTTCCCTAGCCATAAGAAGATTATCCATGGTATAACCAAGTTTTACAAATCTTTGAATTGCCTCTTCCTGGCAGATATTCAGGTCACACTCAAGGCTACAGATTCTGCGCATCCTTATAAACTCCCCATACGGGATACTTTTTATGAGGTGTTTGGGGTGCGCGCTAGACGCGTGCAGAATAGAATTGCCTGCCGTATTTTTTCGATGGAGTCTGGTGGCTAAGGTGTTGTGCAAGATGTATATATCAATTCCTTTCTCTCCGCCCATCAAGACTGCAAGAGAAACTGCGAGTTTAGTTGAAGGTAATTTATTCAAGATGTTCGGCGTAACTAGTTTCGGTCAGTGCCTTTGTGAAACGCCGTCCTCCTTATACTGTGTAAACCCCATCTCGACGAATTTCATTTAAGCTCCTCCTTTCCCTGTGGTGGAGGGCTCACCTGGAGCGGATTACTTGAGCTCACATCAGTATTGGGGACTCCTGGTCCCAGAATGCAGCGGGCTTGTAGTCAGTTCCAGGACGATGGAGTTTCACTCATTCAAACACCCTGTGGCACCTTCACAAACCATCTTCCCCCAGCCACTGCCCCCGAGGTTGCACAGCTATTTAGGCACAAAACAGCAACAGCTTCACTCCGTGCTGTTCGCGCCCCGATTTTCCCAGCTGCTAGTTGTTGTTCTGAGGCTTGTGGCGGGCCGTGCAATCCTCCGACCCCTCGGCAACAATTCTAAAGTTCCAAATGTTGTCACGGCCACTTCATGAGGGGGTCTCTTGTGCGCGTTATTGGATCCGCGTAGACATCAATTCCTTTCTCTACTCCCATCAAGAAGACTGCAAGAGACAATGCGGGTTTTGTTGAAGGTAATTCATTCAAGATATTCGGCGTAACTAGTTTCGGTCAGTGCCTTTGTCAAACGCCATCCTCCTTATACTGTGTAAACCCCATCTCGCCGAATTTCATTTAAGCTCCTCCTTTCCCTGTGGTGGAGGGCTCACCTGGAGCAGATTACTTGAGCTCACATCAGTATTGGGGACTCCTGGTCCCAGAATGCAGCGGGCTTGTAGTCAGTTCCAGGACGATGGGGTTTCACTCATTCAAACACCCTGTGGCACCTTCACAAACCATCTTCCCCCAGCCACTGCCCCCGAGGTTGCACAGCTATTTGGGCACAAAACAGCAACAGCGTCACTCCGTGATGTTCGCGCCCCGATGTTCCCAGCTGCTAGTTCTTGTGCGGAGGCTTGTAGCAGGCTGTGCAATCCTCCGACCCCTCGGCATCAATTCTAAAGTTCCAAATGTTGTCACGGCCACTTCATGAGGGGGTCTCTTGTGCACGTTATTGGATCCGCGTAGACATCAATTCCTTTCTCTCCTCCCATCAAGAAGACTGCAAGAGACACTGCAGGTTTAGTTGAAGGTAATTTATTCAAGATATTCGGCGTAACTAGTTTCGGTCAGTGCCTTTGTCAAACGCCGTCCTCCTTATACTGTGTAAACCCCATCTCGACAAATTTCATTTAAGCTCCTCCTTTCCCTGTGGTGGAGGGCTCACCTGGAACGGATTACTTGAGCTCACATCAGTATTGGGGACTCCTGGTCCCAGAATGCAGCGGGCTTGTAGTCAGTTCCAGGACGATGGGGTTTCACTCGATCTAACACCTTGTGGCACCTTCACAAACCATCTTCCCCCAGCCACTGCCCCCGAGGTTGCACAGCTATTTGGGCACAAAACAGCAACAGCGTCACTCCGTGATGTTCGCGCCCCGATGTTCCCAGCTGCTAGTTGTTGTTCTAAGGCTTGTGGCGGGCCGTGCAATCCTCCGACCCCTCGGCAACAATTCTAAAGTTCCAAATGTTGTCACGGCCACTTCATGAGGGGGTCTCTTGTGCGCGTTATTGGATCCGCATAGACATCATTTCCTTTCTCTCCTCCCATCAAGAAGACTGCAAGAGACACTGCGGGTTTAGTTGAAGGGAATTTATTCAAGATATTCGCGTAACTAGTTTCGGTCAGTGCCTTTGTCAAACGCCGTCCTCCTTATACTGTGTATATATATATATATTACCTACTGCCGGTCGCCAGTAGGTAGTTATAGTTAGGACCTATTATCCATAGGAAATCTGCAACATTCTATTTAGAATAACTTTGGTGCCGGTTGACGAATCTTCGCACAATTTTCGAAACTGGTGGCCCGCTCCGGCCCACTCCTATCCTGAAAGTCTCGGGGTGATTCGTCAAGCGGGGGCCGAGAACAAATGCAATTTCCCATAGGACCCTTTAATCGCAGCTATAGCCCTAACTGCTGAACGGAATTGTATATATATATATATATATATATATTCCATTGCCAGTGGAAGGCTAGGAGTAGCCGAAACACGTAGGCCGTCCGTTTTGATGCACGCAATTATCTTGCACATAGTGTGTGAATAAAAAACTATTCATAAAAAATCTTACCTGTTGCTGTGCCGTGACTTCTGCCGATGGATGTAAGGCGAGGGGTGTCTGAGAAATATATATATATATATATATATATATATATATTCATATATGTATTACGAAGATCCGCTCCTATTTGGTGCAATCCTCAACAAAAAGCAGTCGCGGAGCACAAACTTCGTGCAGGTATGATGACAAGTGTTCGGAAACAGATGGTGAATCATAGAAAGTGAATACATCTTTTTGAAGTTTTCATGTGAGTGGTAAACAACAAACTCCCCACTTGTCATCTTTTTGAAAGTGCATAAAGCTACATAAATAGTCAAATAAATACATGATGAATACTAAAAAACTTTAAATAGTTCTAAAAAAAGTTCAAAAAAAGTATTGTATATTTCTCACTAATGTATGTGTCATGCATTTTCCTCAAGACTATCGGCCACATGCATCAAAGTCTGATTTTGCGATTCCTAATTTGCGATTTTTACCGAATCGCAAATAAGGAATCGCAAAACGGGATGCATGAATAAAATTGCATAAAATTTGCGATTCGGTAAAAATCGCAATTTTTACCGAATCGCAAATATTATGCGAATTCCAATTTGCGATTTCGCAATTCCCATTGATTTCTATGGGCCAAAAGGCCCATAGGAATCAATGGGAATTGCGAATTCGCAAATTGGAATTCGCAAAATGATAATGCATTCCATGGGTGCAGGGGGGGTCCAAAAGACCCCCCCTGCACCCCTGAAATGTATTTTAAAATGGATGTTTCACACACACATGCCCTAAGGACATGTGTGTCTGTAACATGACAGTGTTTAAAATGCTAATTTGAGCATTTTAAACCTTTTTCGCAAATTACCACGAGGTTCACCCTCGTGGTAATTTGCCCCCCATAATTGCGAATTCGCATTTTTAAAAACAATCATGCATTGCTTTTAAGGAATCGCAAATTTGCGATTCCTTAAGAGCAATTGCATTTTTGGAAATCGCTAAAAATAGCGATTTTTCCAAAAATGATTGATGCATAGTAAAAAGGTATTTAGGAATCGCAAACGGCCGATTTTACCGAATCGCACCGTTTGCGATTCCTAAATAGCTTGATGCATGTGGGCATATATCTTCAATACCCAACTTGAACAATCAATGTAAGAAACATAAGAAACGTTTTTTTATATACGTTTAGCTGGTTACATATATGTGTGTATATATATATATATTCACACAAGGTTGCCCAGATTTGAGACAGCACTCCGTGGCTGGTAAGTAACATACTTTCTTTCAAAAGGCATTCAGCTTGACATCCCCATTAAAGACGTCCCTGGCCTTACGCGTTTCGAATCTCTTGTGATTCTCATCAGAGGCCGGTGTCAGCAACCTTTTCTTTTCAACTGCATTCTCCCGCTCGAGTTGTATGCAAATTAGTTGGCTTCAGGTGTGCCTCCAAACTAGGAAAAAACCGTCCTTTATTTTCAAAGCACTCTGGGAGATGTAGTTGCATTTAGTCCATTTCTCAACCCTCCAGTGGGTGTGGTTGCTGCACTCGATATGGAACAAAGTTTATAGCCCTCCAGTGGGCTTCAGGATGAAATTCTGGATGCCTGTATTTCAAAGACCAACTGCGCCCGCACAGAGGTGGACTTATTCACCCCCTGGGTCCTTTGGTTCAGGATGGTGCGTCGTCTCACGCGGCCTGGAACCGCCGCGATTGTATTCACACAAGGTTGCCCAGATTTGAGACCGCACTCCGTGGCTGGTAAGTAACATACTTTATTTCAAAAGGCATTCAGCTTGACATCCCCATTAAAGACGTCCCTGGCCTTACGCGTTTCGAATCTCTTGTGATTCTCATCAGAGGCCGGTGTCAGCAACCTTTTCTTTTCAACTGCATTCTCCCGCTCGAGTTGTATGCAAATTAGTTGGCTTCAGGTGTGCCTCCAAACTAGGAAAAAACCGTCCTTTATTTTCAAAGCACTCTGGGAGATGTAGTTGCATTTAGTCCATTTCTCAACCCTCCAGTGGGTGTTGTTGCTGCACTCGATATGGAACAAAGTTTATAGCCCTCCAGTGGGCTTCAGGATGAAATTCTGGATGCCTGTATTTCAAAGACCAACTGCGCCCGCACAGAGGTGGACTTATTCACCCCCTGGGTCCTTTGGTTCAGGATGGTGCGTCGTCTCACGCGGCCTGGAACCGCCGCGATTGTATTCACACAAGGTTGCCCAGATTTGAGACCGCACTCCGTGGCTGGTAAGTAACATACTTTATTTCAAAAGGCATTCAGCTTGACATCCCCATTAAAGACGTCCCTGGCCTTACGCATTTCGAATCTCTTGTGATTCTCATCAGAGGCCGGTGTCAGCAACCTTTTCTTTTCAACTGCATTCTCCCGCTCGAGTTGTATGCAAATTAGTTGGCTTCAGGTGTGCCTCCAAACTAGGAAAAAACCGTCCTTTATTTTCAAAGCACTCTGGGAGATGTAGTTGCATTTAGTCCATTTCTCAACCCTCCAGTGGGTGTGGTTGCTGCACTCGATATGGAACAAAGTTTATAGCCCTCCAGTGGGCTTCAGGATGAAATTCTGGATGCCTGTATTTCAAAGACCAACTGCGCCCGCACAGAGGTGGACTTATTCACCCCCTGGGTCCTTTGGTTCAGGATGGTGCGTCGTCTCACGCGGCCTGGAACCGCCGCGATTGTATTCACACAAGGTTGCCCAGATTTGAGACCGCACTCCGTGGCTGGTAAGTAACATACTTTATTTCAAAAGGCATTCAGCTTGACATCCCCATTAAAGACGTCCCTGGCCTTACGCGTTTCGAATCTCTTGTGATTCTCATCAGAGGCCGGTGTCAGCAACCTTTTCTTTTCAACTGCATTCTCCCGCTCGAGTTGTATGCAAATTAGTTGGCTTCAGGTGTGCCTCCAAACTAGGAAAAAACCGTCCTTTATTTTCAAAGCACTCTGGGAGATGTAGTTGCATTTAGTCCATTTCTCAACCCTCCAGTGGGTGTGGTTGCTGCACTCGATATGGAACAAAGTTCATAGCCCTCCAGTGGGCTTCAGGATGAAATTCTGGATGCCTGTATTTCAAAGACCAACTGCGCCCGCACAGAGGTGGACTTATTCACCCCCTGGGTCCTTTGGTTCAGGATGGTGCGTCGTCTCACGCGGCCTGGAACCGCCGCGATTGTATTCACACAAGGTTGCCCAGATTTGAGACCACACTACGTGGCTGGTAAGTAACATACTTTATTTCAAAAGGCATTCAGCTTGACATCCCCATTAAAGACGTCCCTGGCCTTACGCGTTTCGAATCTCTTGTGATTCTCATCAGAGGCCGGTGTCAGCAACCTTTTCTTTTCAACTGCATTCTCCCGCTCGAGTTGTATGCAAATTAGTTGGCTTCAGGTGTGCCTCCAAACTAGGAAAAAACCGTCCTTTATTTTCAAAGCACTCTGGGAGATGTAGTTGCATTTAGTCCATTTCTCAACCCTCCAGTGGGTGTGGTTGCTGCACTCGCTGAAGGCTGAATGCCTTTTGAAATAAAGTATGTTACTTACCAGCCACGGAGTGCGGTCTCAAATCTGGGCAACCTTGTGTGAATACAATCGCGGCGGTTCCAGGCCGCGTGAGACGACGCACCATCCTGAACCAAAGGACCCAGGGGGTGAATAAGTCCACCTCTGTGCGGGCGCAGTTGGTCTTTGAAATACAGGCATCCAGAATTTCATCCTGAAGCCCACTGGAGGGCTATAAACTTTGTTCCATATCGAGTGCAGCAACCACACCCACTGGAGGGTTGAGAAATGGACTAAATGCAACTACATCTCCCAGAGTGCTTTGAAAATAAAGGACGGTTTTTTCCTGGTTTGGAGGCACACCTGAAGCCAACTAATTTGCATACAACTCGAGCGGGAGAATGCAGTTGAAAAGAAAAGGTTGCTGACACCGGCCTCTGATGAGAATCACAAGAGATTCGAAACGCGTAAGGCCAGGGACGTCTTTAATGGGGATCTCAAGCTGAATGCCTTTTGAAATAAAGTATGTTACTTACCAGCCACGGAGTGCGGTCTCAAATCTGGGCAACCTTGTGTGAATACAATCGCGGCGGTTCCAGGCCGCGTGAGACGACGCACCATCCTGAACCAAAGGACCCAGGGGGTGAATAAGTCCACCTCTGTGCGGGCGCAGTTGGTCTTTGAAATACAGGCATCCAGAATTTCATCCTGAAGCCCACTGGAGGGCTATAAACTTTGTTCCATATCGAGTGCAGCAACCACACCCACTGGAGGGTTGAGAAATGGACTAAATGCAACTAAATCTCCCAGAGTGCTTTGAAAATAAAGGACGGTTTTTTCCTAGTTTGGAGGCACACCTGAAGCCAACTAATTTGCATACAACTCGAGCGGGAGAATGCAGTTGAAAAGAAAAGGTTGCTGACACCGGCCTCTGATGAGAATCACAAGAGATTCGAAACGCGTAAGGCCAGGGACGTCTTTAATGGGGATGTCAAGCTGAATGCCTTTTGAAATAAAGTATGTTACTTACCAGCCACGGAGTGCGGTCTCAAATCTGGGCAACCTTGTGTGAATACAATCGCGGCGGTTAAAGGCCGCGTGAGACGACGCACCATCCTGAACCAAAGGACCCAGGGGGTGAATAAGTCCACCTCTGTGCGGGCGCAGTTGGTCTTTGAAATACAGGCATCCAGAATTTCATCCTGAAGCCCACTGGAGGGCTATAAACTTTGTTCCATATCGAGTGCAGCAACCACACCCACTGGAGGGTTGAGAAATGGACTAAATGCAACTACATCTCCCAGAGTGCTTTGAAAATAAAGGACGGTTTTTTCCTAGTTTGGAGGCACACCTGAAGCCAACTAATTTGCATACAACTCGAGCGGGAGAATGCAGTTGAAAAGAAAAGGTTGCTGACACCGGCCTCTGATGGGAATCACAAGAGATTCGAAACGCGTAAGGCCAGGGACGTCTTTAATGGGGATGTCAAGCTGAATGCCTTTTGAAATAAAGTATGTTACTTACCAGCCACGGAGTGCGGTCTCAAATCTGGGCAACCTTGTGTGAATACAATCGCGGCGGTTCCAGGCCGCGTGAGACGACGCACCATCCTGAACCAAAGGACCCAGGGGTGAATAAGTCCACCTCTGTGCGGGCGCAGTTGGTCTTTGAAATACAGGCATCCAGAATTTCATCCTGAAGCCCACTGGAGGGCTATAAACTTTGTTCCATATCGAGTGCAGCAACCACACCCACTGGAGGGTTGAGAAATGGACTAAATGCAACTACATCTCCCAGAGTGCTTTGAAAATAAAGGACGTTTTTTTCCTAGTTTGGAGGCACACCTGAAGCCAAATAATTTGCATACAACTCGAGCGGGAGAATGCAGTTGAAAAGAAAAGGTTGCTGACACCGGCCTCTGATGAGAATCACAAGAGATTCGAAACGCGTAAGGCCAGGGACGTCTTTAATGGGGATGTCAAGCTGAATGCCTTTTGAAATAAAGTATGTTACTTACCAGCCACGGAGTGCGGTCTCAAATCTGGGCAACCTTGTGTGAATACAATCGCGGCGGTTCCAGGCCGCGTGAGACGACGTACCATCCTGAACCAAAGGACCCAGGGGGTGAATAAGTCCACCTCTGTGCGGGCGCAGTTGGTCTTTGAAATACAGGCATCCAGAATTTCATCCTGAAGCCCACTGGAGGGCTATAAACTTTGTTCCATATCGAGTGCAGCAACCACACCCACTGGAGGGTTGAGAAATGGACTAAATGCAACTACATCTCCCAGAGTGCTTTGAAAATAAAGGACGGTTTTTTCCTGGTTTGGAGGCACACCTGAAGCCAACTAATTTGCATACAACTCGAGCGGGAGAATGCAGTTGAAAAGAAAAGGTTGCTGACACCGGCCTCTGATGAGAATCACAAGAGATTCGAAACGCGTAAGGCCAGGGACGTCTTTAATGGGGATGTCAAGCTGAATGCCTTTTGAAATAAAGTATGTTACTTACCAGCCACGGAGTGCGGTCTCAAATCTGGGCAACCTTGTGTGAATACAATCGCGGCGGTTCCAGGCCGCGTGAGACGACGCACCATCCTGAACCAAAGGACCCAGGGGGTGAATAAGTCCACCTCTGTGCGGGCGCAGTTGGTCTTTGAAATACAGGCATCCAGAATTTCATCCTGAAGCCCACTGGAGGGCTATAAACTTTGTTCCATATCGAGTGCAGCAACCACACCCACTGGAGGGTTGAGAAATGGACTAAATGCAACTACATCTCCCAGAGTGCTTTGAAAATAAAGGACGGTTTTTTCCTGGTTTGGAGGCACACCTGAAGCCAACTAATTTGCATACAACTCGAGCGGGAGAATGCAGTTGAAAAGAAAAGGTTGCTGACACCGGCCTCTGATGAGAATCACAAGAGATTCGAAACGCGTAAGGCCAGGGACGTCTTTAATGGGGATGTCAAGCTGAATGCCTTTTGAAATAAAGTATGTTACTTACCAGCCACGGAGTGCGGTCTCAAATCTGGGCAACCTTGTGTGAATACAATCGCGGCGGTTCCAGGCCGCGTGAGACGACGCACCATCCTGAACCAAAGGACCCAGGGGGTGAATAAGTCCACCTCTGTGCGGGCGCAGTTGGTCTTTGAAATACAGGCATCCAGAATTTCATCCTGAAGCCCACTGGAGGGCTATAAACTTTGTTCCATATCGAGTGCAGCAACCACACCCACTGGAGGGTTGAGAAATGGACTAAATGCAACTACATCTCCCAGAGTGCTTTGAAAATAAAGGACGGTTTTTTCCTAGTTTGGAGGCACACCTGAAGCCAACTAATTTGCATACAACTCGAGCGGGAGAATGCAGTTGAAAAGAAAAGGTTGCTGACACCGGCCTCTGATGAGAATCACAAGAGATTCGAAACGCGTAAGGCCAGGGACGTCTTTAATGGGGATGTCAAGCTGAATGCCTTTTGAAATAAAGTATGTTACTTACCAGCCACGGAGTGCGGTCTCAAATCTGGGCAACCTTGTGTGAATACAATCGCGGCGGTTAAAGGCCGCGTGAGACGACGCACCATCCTGAACCAAAGGACCCAGGGGGTGAATAAGTCCACCTCTGTGCGGGCGCAGTTGGTCTTTGAAATACAGGCATCCAGAATTTCATCCTGAAGCCCACTGGAGGGCTATAAACTTTGTTCCATATCGAGTGCAGCAACCACACCCACTGGAGGGTTGAGAAATGGACTAAATGCAACTACATCTCCCAGAGTGCTTTGAAAATAAAGGACGGTTTTTTCCTAGTTTGGAGGCACACCTGAAGCCAACTAATTTGCATACAACTCGAGCGGGAGAATGCAGTTGAAAAGAAAAGGTTGCTGACACCGGCCTCTGATGAGAATCACAAGAGATTCGAAACGCGTAAGGCCAGGGACGTCTTTAATGGGGATGTCAAGCTGAATGCCTTTTGAAATAAAGTATGTTACTTACCAGCCATGGAGTGCGGTCTCAAATCTGGGCAACCTTGTGTGAATACAATCGCGGCGGTTCCAGGCCGCGTGAGACGACGCACCATCCTGAACCAAAGGACCCAGGGGTGAATAAGTCCACCTCTGTGCGGGCGCAGTTGGTCTTTGAAATACAGGCATCCAGAATTTCATCCTGAAGCCCACTGGAGGGCTATAAACTTTGTTCCATATCGAGTGCAGCAACCACACCCACTGGAGGGTTGAGAAATGGACTAAATGCAACTACATCTCCCAGAGTGCTTTGAAAATAAAGGACGGTTTTTTCCTAGTTTGGAGGCACACCTGAAGCCAAATAATTTGCATACAACTCGAGCGGGAGAATGCAGTTGAAAAGAAAAGGTTGCTGACACCAGCCTCTGATGAGAATCACAAGAGATTCGAAACGCGTAAGGCCAGGGACGTCTTTAATGGGGATGTCAAGCTGAATGCCTTTTGAAATAAAGTATGTTACTTACCAGCCACGGAGTGCGGTCTCAAATCTGGGCAACCTTGTGTGAATACAATCGCGGCGGTTCCAGGCCGCGTGAGACGACGCACCATCCTGAACCAAAGGACCCAGGGGGTGAATAAGTCCACCTCTGTGCGGGCGCAGTTGGTCTTTGAAATACAGGCATCCAGAATTTCATCCTGAAGCCCACTGGAGGGCTATAAACTTTGTTCCATATCGAGTGCAGCAACCACACCCACTGGAGGGTTGAGAAATGGACTAAATGCAACTACATCTCCCAGAGTGCTTTGAAAATAAAGGACGGTTTTTTCCTAGTTTGGAGGCACACCTGAAGCCAACTAATTTGCATACAACTCGAGCGGGAGAATGCAGTTGAAAAGAAAAGGTTGCTGACACCGGCCTCTGATGAGAATCACAAGAGATTCGAAACGCGTAAGGCCAGGGACGTCTTTAATGGGGATGTCAAGCTGAATGCCTTTTGAAATAAAGTATGTTACTTACCAGCCACGGAGTGCGGTCTCAAATCTGGGCAACCTTGTGTGAATACAATCGCGGCGGTTAAAGGCCGCGTGAGACGACGCACCATCCTGAACCAAAGGACCCAGGGGGTGAATAAGTCCACCTCTGTGCGGGCGCAGTTGGTCTTTGAAATACAGGCATCCAGAATTTCATCCTGAAGCCCACTGGAGGGCTATAAACTTTGTTCCATATCGAGTGCAGCAACCACACCCACTGGAGGGTTGAGAAATGGACTAAATGCAACTACATCTCCCAGAGTGCTTTGAAAATAAAGGACGGTTTTTTCCTAGTTTGGAGGCACACCTGAAGCCAACTAATTTGCATACAACTCGAGCGGGAGAATGCAGTTGAAAAGAAAAGGTTGCTGACACCGGCCTCTGATGAGAATCACAAGAGATTCGAAACGCGTAAGGCCAGGGACGTCTTTAATGGGGATGTCAAGCTGAATGCCTTTTGAAATAAAGTATGTTACTTACCAGCCACGGAGTGCGGTCTCAAATCTGGGCAACCTTGTGTGAATACAATCGCGGCGGTTCCAGGCCGCGTGAGACGACGCACCATCCTGAACCAAAGGACCCAGGGGTGAATAAGTCCACCTCTGTGCGGGCGCAGTTGGTCTTTGAAATACAGGCATCCAGAATTTCATCCTGAAGCCCACTGGAGGGCTATAAACTTTGCTCCATATCGAGTGCAGCAACCACACCCACTGGAGGGTTGAGAAATGGACTAAATGCAACTACATCTCCCAGAGTGCTTTGAAAATAAAGGACGGTTTTTTCCTAGTTTGGAGGCACACCTGAAGCCAAATAATTTGCATACAACTCGAGCGGGAGAATGCAGTTGAAAAGAAAAGGTTGCTGACACCGGCCTCTGATGAGAATCACAAGAGATTCGAAACGCGTAAGGCCAGGGACGTCTTTAATGGGGATGTCAAGCTGAATGCCTTTTGAAATAAAGTATGTTACTTACCAGCCACGGAGTGCGGTCTCAAATCTGGGCAACCTTGTGTGAATACAATCGCGGCGGTTCCAGGCCGCGTGAGACGACGCACCATCCTGAACCAAAGGACCCAGGGGGTGAATAAGTCCACCTCTGTGCGGGCGCAGTTGGTCTTTGAAATACAGGCATCCAGAATTTCATCCTGAAGCCCACTGGAGGGCTATAAACTTTGTTCCATATCGAGTGCAGCAACCACACCCACTGGAGGGTTGAGAAATGGACTAAATGCAACTACATCTCCCAGAGTGCTTTGAAAATAAAGGACGGTTTTTTCCTGGTTTGGAGGCACACCTGAAGCCAACTAATTTGCATACAACTCGAGCGGGAGAATGCAGTTGAAAAGAAAAGGTTGCTGACACCGGCCTCTGATGAGAATCACAAGAGATTCGAAACGCGTAAGGCCAGGGACGTCTTTAATGGGGATGTCAAGCTGAATGCCTTTTGAAATAAAGTATGTTACTTACCAGCCACGGAGTGCGGTCTCAAATCTGGGCAACCTTGTGTGAATACAATCGCGGCGGTTAAAGGCCGCGTGAGACGACGCACCATCCTGAACCAAAGGACCCAGGGGGTGAATAAGTCCACCTCTGTGCGGGCGCAGTTGGTCTTTGAAATACAGGCATCCAGAATTTCATCCTGAAGCCCACTGGAGGGCTATAAACTTTGTTCCATATCGAGTGCAGCAACCACACCCACTGGAGGGTTGAGAAATGGACTAAATGCAACTACATCTCCCAGAGTGCTTTGAAAATAAAGGACGGTTTTTTCCTAGTTTGGAGGCACACCTGAAGCCAACTAATTTGCATACAACTCGAGCGGGAGAATGCAGTTGAAAAGAAAAGGTTGCTGACACCGGCCTCTGATGAGAATCACAAGAGATTCGAAACGCGTAAGGCCAGGGACGTCTTTAATGGGGATGTCAAGCTGAATGCCTTTTGAAATAAAGTATGTTACTTACCAGCCACGGAGTGCGGTCTCAAATCTGGGCAACCTTGTGTGAATACAATCGCGGCGGTTCCAGGCCGCGTGAGACGACGCACCATCCTGAACCAAAGGACCCAGGGGTGAATAAGTCCACCTCTGTGCGGGCGCAGTTGGTCTTTGAAATACAGGCATCCAGAATTTCATCCTGAAGCCCACTGGAGGGCTATAAACTTTGTTCCATATCGAGTGCAGCAACCACACCCACTGGAGGGTTGAGAAATGGACTAAATGCAACTACATCTCCCAGAGTGCTTTGAAAATAAAGGACGGTTTTTTCCTAGTTTGGAGGCACACCTGAAGCCAAATAATTTGCATACAACTCGAGCGGGAGAATGCAGTTGAAAAGAAAAGGTTGCTGACACCAGCCTCTGATGAGAATCACAAGAGATTCGAAACGCGTAAGGCCAGGGACGTCTTTAATGGGGATGTCAAGCTGAATGCCTTTTGAAATAAAGTATGTTACTTACCTGCCACGGAGTGCGGTCTCAAATCTGGGCAACCTTGTGTGAATACAATCGCGGCGGTTCCAGGCCCCGTGAGACGACGCACCATCCTGAACCAAAGGACCCAGGGGGTGAATAAGTCCACCTCTGTGCGGGCGCAGTTGGTCTTTGAAATACAGGCATCCAGAATTTCATCCTGAAGCCCACTGGAGGGCTATAAACTTTGTTCCATATCGAGTGCAGCAACCACACCCACTGGAGGGTTGAGAAATGGACTAAATGCAACTACATCTCCCAGAGTGCTTTGAAAATAAAGGACGGTTTTTTCCTAGTTTGGAGGCACACCTGAAGCCAACTAATTTGCATACAACTCGAGCGGGAGAATGCAGTTGAAAAAAAAAGGTTGCTGACACCGGCCTCTGATGAGAATCACAAGAGATTCGAAACGCGTAAGGCCAGGGACGTCTTTAATGGGGATGTCAAGCTGAATGCCTTTTGAAATAAAGTATGTTACTTACCAGCCACGGAGTGCGGTCTCAAATCTGGGCAACCTTGTGTGAATACAATCGCGGCGGTTCCAGGCCGCGTGAGACGACGCACCATCCTGAACCAAAGGACCCAGGGGGTGAATAAGTCCACCTCTGTGCGGGCGCAGTTGGTCTTTGAAATACAGGCATCCAGAATTTCATCCTGAAGCCCACTGGAGGGCTATAAACTTTGTTCCATATCGAGTGCAGCAACCACACCCACTGGAGGGTTGAGAAATGGACTAAATGCAACTACATCTCCCAGAGTGCTTTGAAAATAAAGGACGGTTTTTTCCTAGTTTGGAGGCACACCTGAAGCCAACTAATTTGCATACAACTCGAGCTGGAGAATGCAGTTGAAAAGAAAAGGTTGCTGACACCGGCCTCTGATGAGAATCACAAGAGATTCGAAACGCGTAAGGCCAGGGACGTCTTCAATGGGGATGTCAAGCTGAATGCCTTTTGAAATAAAGTATGTTACTTACCAGCCACGGAGTGCGGTCTCAAATCTGGGCAACCTTGTGTGAATACAATCGCGGTGGTTCCAGGCCGCGTGAGACGACGCACCATCCTGAACCAAAGGACCCAGGGGGTGAATAAGTCCACCTCTGTGCGGGCGCAGTTGGTCTTTGAAATGCAGGCATCCAGAATTTCATCCTGAAGCCCACTGGAGGGCTATAAACTTTGTTCCATATCGAGTGCAGCAACCACACCCACTGGAGGGTTGAGAAATGGACTAAATGCAACTACATCTCCCAGAGTGCTTTGAAAATAAAGGACGGTTTTTTCCTAGTTTGGAGGCACACCTGAAGCCAACTAATTTGCATACAACTCGAGCGGGAGAATGCAGTTGAAAAGAAAAGGTTGCTGACACCGGCCTCTGATGAGAATCACAAGAGATTCGAAACGCGTAAGGCCAGGGACGTCTTTAATGGGGATGTCAAGCTGAATGCCTTTTGAAATAAAGTATGTTACTTACCAGCCACGGAGTGCGGTCTCAAATCTGGGCAACCTTGTGTGAATACAATCGCGGCGGTTCCAGGCCGCGTGAGACGACGCACCATCCTGAACCAAAGGACCCAGGGGGTGAATAAGTCCACCTCTGTGCGGGCGCAGTTGGTCTTTGAAATACAGGCATCCAGAATTTCATCCTGAAGCCCACTGGAGGGCTATAAACTTTGTTCCATATCGAGTGCAGCAACCACACCCACTGGAGGGTTGAGAAATGGACTAAATGCAACTACATCTCCCAGAGTGCTGTGAAAATAAAGGACGGTTTTTTCCTAGTTTGGAGGCACACCTGAAGCCAACTAATTTGCATACAACTCGAGCGGGAGAATGCAGTTGAAAAGAAAAGGTTGCTGACACCGGCCTCTGATGAGAATCACAAGAGATTCGAAACGCGTAAGGCCAGGGACGTCTTTAATGGGGATGTCAAGCTGAATGCCTTTTGAAATAAAGTATGTTACTTACCAGCCACGGAGTGCGGTCTCAAATCTGGGCAACCTTGTGTGAATACAATCGCGGCGGTTCCAGGCCGCGTGAGACGACGCACCATCCTGAACCAAAGGACCCAGGGGGTGAATAAGTCCACCTCTGTGCGGGCGCAGTTGGTCTTTGAAATACAGGCATCCAGAATTTCATCCTGAAGCCCACTGGAGGGCTATAAACTTTGTTCCATATCGAGTGCAGCAACCACACCCACTGGAGGGTTGAGAAATGGACTAAATGCAACTACATCTCCCAGAGTGCTTTGAAAATAAAGGACGGTTTTTTCCTAGTTTGGAGGCACACCTGAAGCCAACTAATTTGCATACAACTCGAGCGGGAGAATGCAGTTGAAAAGAAAAGGTTGCTGACACCGGCCTCTGATGAGAATCACAAGAGATTCGAAACGCGTAAGGCCAGGGACGTCTTTAATGGGGATGTCAAGCTGAATGCCTTTTGAAATAAAGTATGTTACTTACCAGCCACGGAGTGCGGTCTCAAATCTGGGCAACCTTGTGTGAATATATATATATATATATATATATATCAAATCCAAAAGTGCCCTGAAGCAAGAATGCCCACGCAGAAGGGTGCTTTCTGAAAAAGCTTTTATTTTCAGAACCGGCAGTTTCATGTCACAAACAGAGTTCCTGACGCGTTTCAGAGCCAGAAGGCTCCTTCATCAGAGGATGGCACTGCTTCTTGCTGACAAGCTCGCGTTTCAGGCGCCATTAGCTGCATGCTGATAAATGTACTCACGTGCCATGTGCCTCACACCCACGTGACTCAATGCACTGCTGATGACGTCACATATTACATCACTCATGACATGGTCAGTGACATCACTCATGACATCACTGATGACACCGTCCTTGTGACAGAGTGACAGACCTCCTTTCAGTGTAATGTAACCCTTGAAACACATATTCAAAAATAGAAACTAACATTTTCAAAAATATGGAGATACCCATACCAGTTACAACAACCAATTCAGAAATTACACCATCTATATACACATCCACTCATTCACCAACAGTTCTATAGTCACTCATACATATACTCACTCATCATATGTAGTGATACACCTAAACATCCTGTTACACACCCACAGTCACCCAAAAGTTACTCACACATGCAAATAAACTATTGAACATCCATTTATTTGCATATACAACTATACACAAACTACTACCTTACTTCTAAGGAAACTTACACATACTTACTCACTTAAACAATCACTTATAGAAACACATACTTATTTAAAAAGGAACTCTTACAATCTCTCACTCTCTCATATACTCACTTATATACATCAATACTCACATATACTAGATTAAAACATATCTTGTTACTGATAAAGACAAGAGTGAGACAGCCATTCACTCACTAACACACACATATATATACTCATCCACCCATACAGCACATATGCTGTCTTCAAAACACATACAAACAGTGAGTCAGTCATTGATGCATCTATGTGCTAAGTAATACCCCCACCAAACCATACAGACACTCATACTGATACTAAAAAAACATCTAATAACCCATATACACACACATGTAGCTACTCACCAACCCATGCAGCCACTTATACACAAAGTGAAACACTGATACATATATTTAAATATTTAAACATTACTCGCTAATATATGTATTCACTAAGATACACTTAATAAGCCAGTTAACCAATCAATTTTTTTTAAAAAAATATCTTTTTAGACACTTATTTAAACATTTATTCTTCCATCGACCTTTACATATACATATATAAAACATATTTATTTTTCAGAAAGACACACATTCACTGGATGGTGTCATCAGTGATGTCATGAGTGATGTCACTGACCATGTCATGAGTGATGTAATATGTGATGTCATCAGCAGTGCATTGCACGCGCAAGTTCTAGTGAGTCCAACTAACTATAACATGGAATTTCAATGGTTTTATGACAGTAAAATTTCCAGTTAACTATAACTGGTGTAAAACCTATGGTTTTTTCAGTGAATTTAATAGGTTTTTTAAATGCTAATTCCTAACTATAACTGGTGTGAAACCTATGTTTTTTTTTAGTGAATATATATATATATATATATATATATATATATATATATATATACTAGCGGCCCGTCCCGACGTTGTCCGGGTAAAAAAAGGCTAGGCAGCAATGGTTTTAGTATCATTGTACATTCGTCCCACATGATAAGAGACAGATTTTGAAGCAGTGTCCCCAAAGGTCCGTTTTTCCGAATAGAGCATATTAAATCCCTTTCAAGGGAAACTGTTAGAGGCAGTTCAAAGGTAGAAAGTGCTGTTTTCCCAGCTGTTAGCAAAGTGGCAGCTATTCCAGATGAAGCAACAGCTAGAGCCAAATTCCCAGAAGATCGAACTTTGGCAAGTATGAGGTTGATTAGGTAAGTCTTTCCTGTGCCACCGGGGGCGTCTATGAACAATAGTTTGCCTTGCTTCTTTTCAACACTATCAACTATGGTGTTGTAGGCGAGTTGTTGATCGGGAACTAAGTTAGGCAAGTGTTGAGCAAGGTAGTTATTTAGCTCTGGAATATTGTGTGCGGTAGCGATATTGTGGTATCCAGTTAGGTTAGTTCGGACCGCTGGCGGCAGGCTGAAATCTTGTAAGGACTTCTCGCTTAATAGATACAGTGAGTCTTCGATTTCTATAAGTCCTTAGTTTATGATTTCATTGTTGATAGCAGCCCGTGCCGACGTTGTCCGGGTATGAATTGCTGCCGGCCAGTAGTATATTGTTTTGTAGGATTTCGTTTTGATAGCACTTCTTATCTGTGACAGGCCTGTGAAACGCTCCGATTCACAGTGCACTGCTGATGCACTTAAGAGTGCGCGTTCAGTAGTGTGTGAACTTGAGTTTCCCTACTTTATATTTCTTTGCAATATTATATAGCGCAAACTCGACAACATGGCATGAGCACAATTTACATTACAGAAGAACACATTCATTTGTGGTAGGCACGGGGAGACAAAGCAATTTGCCTGGAATCACAGGATGTTGAGCTGATGCTGAGATTCGAACGTAGCTCCCCAGCTCTAAAGTTCGCAATTCTAGAACTTGTGGCGGGAGGTGTGTCTAAAAGTGTATGTTGGTGCTGGCCATCAATGAGAGAGACCTGTGCATTTTTCAAATGGGTGGTGAAAAAATATGAGTATGTTGCTGGAGATGTGGGCCGCCGTGCCACCAATGTACTTACCGGGGGAGGGTAAACACCGATTATTCCGCAACTTTCTTTCTGCATACCACCATGACTCCGCATACTTTCATTACGAAAGTACCGTGACTCCGCAATGCCATTATAACGCATGGCATTACATTTTATATGCTTTTACTACGCATACATTTACAATGAAATTCGTTGTAATTGCATGAATAGTAAAAGCATGTTTTTTTTAATGTTTGGATAAGGTAAGTATGGGTATAGGGGTATATGTTTTGGGGTACTGAGGTATATGTTTTGGGGTGTTTTAGGGGGTCAGATATAGTTTTGGGTTATGGGGTACAGGGGTAGTTTTAGGGTTTAGGGATAGGTATGGGTTTTGGGGTATAGGGATATTTTTAGGGTTCAGGGCTAGGTTTGGGTTTTGGGGTACAGGGGTATTTTTAGGGTTCAGGGCTAGGTTTGGGTTTTGGGGTACAGGGGTATTTTAAGGGTTCAGATATAGTTTTGGGTTTTGGGGTATAGGGGCATTTTTAGGGTTCAGGGGTAGGTTTGGGTTTTGGGGTACAGGGGTATTTTAAGTGTTCAGGGCTAGGTTTGGGTTTTGGGGTACAGGGGTATTTTTAGGGTTCAGGGCTAGGTTTGGGTTTTGGGGTACAGAGGTATTTTAGGGTTCAGGGGTAGGTTTGGGTTTTGGGGTACAGGGGTATTTTTAGGGTTCAGGGCTAGGTTTGGGTTTTGGGGTACAGGGGTATTTTTAGGGTTCAGGGGTAGGTTTGGGTATTGGGGTACAGGGGTATTTTTAGGGTTCAGGGCTAAGTTTGGGTTTTGGGGTACAGGGGTATTTTTAGGGTTCAGGGCTAGGTTTGGGTTTTGGGGTACAGAGGTATTTTAGGGTTCAGGCGTAGGTTTGGGTTTTGGGGTACAGGGTTATTTTTAGGGTTCAGGGCTAGGTTTGGGTTTTGGGGTACAGGGGTATTTTTAGGGTTCAGGGGTAGGTTTGGGTTTTGGGGTACAGGGGTATTTTAAGGGTTCAGGGCTAGGTTTGTGTTTTGGGGTACAGGGGTATTTTAGGGTTCAGGGTAGGTTTGGGTTTTGGGGTACAGTGGTATTTTTAGGGTTCAGGGCTAGGTTTGGGTTTTGGGGTACAGGGGTATTTTTAGGGTTCAGGGGTAGGTTTGGGTTTTGAGGTACAGGGGTATTTATAGGGTTCAGGGCTAGGTTTGGGTTTTGGGGTATAGGGGTATTTTTAGGGTTTAGGGATAGGTTTGGGTTTTGGGGTACAGGGTATATTTATAGGGTTAAGATGGGTTAGTGTTTAATTGTGTTGGGGTATTTTAAGGAGTAAGGGTGGGTTATGATCATGGGGTGCAGGGGTATTTAAAGGGAGCAGGGTGGGATTAGCACACAATATGAGACATGGCATGAAGGGTGGAACGTACCACACGCCCCCAGTGTTTGTCACGCCCCCAGCCACGCCCCCAGCACACGCCCCCAGCACAACGCAGACACGCCCACAAGGGACTACTTTGCTGGCACGGTTCTTTTACCTTTTAAATGTATATGGTGGGCATCTGTATAGCCTATGTCCTTCTGCTGCAACTGCCCTTTCTAACGCTGTATTGGGTGTTGTGATTGGTGCTGTGGTTCCTGAGATTACCTGCCTCAAAGGTTTGGGCTCTCTCTTTATATTATTAGTATGGATATATATATATATATATATATATATATATATATATATATATATATATATTACCTACTGGCGGTCGCCAGTAGGTATATATAGTTAGGATTTTTTCTCTATGGGATTTTTGAAAATTCTATGTCTAATAACTTTGGCGTTTGTGGACGGAATTGGCTGAAATTTTCAGGAAAATGGCACATTTTGTTTCTGTACTTCAACAAAAGAAGAGAGGTCTGGTCAGTCACAGGACTGCCACAAATTTGGAGCGAATGATGGAAGGGTAACACACTCACTCAATTTGAGTAGGAAGGCCCTCACACACCGACCTGGTCAGTGTCATGCTTCATCATCGGGCCCCACCAAAGAGGCCGAGTGCCTCTTTGGTGTGCTGCGACGCCAGAAAGACTGGGGAGCTGGTCGTGTGGGGCGGGCGTGATGTGAGTGAAATATAATTAAAAGTACCTAGGAGGGTATCAAAAAAAGTTTTTTAATGAGTGATCCCTAAGACACAGGTAAGTGGTATATGTGTCTGAATTTACGTGCCAAGGTTGTTAGGATTTGGTTAAATTCAGCTAAATACCACAGAGTTAATTAATCAGTCAACATGTTTCTGCCATACTAGTGGTATAAATTCACCAAGGCATTCTTCAGGACTATACCCCGGCGGTATGGACACACTAATAGTCCACCCTAACCTGGGGACGTGAAAGTGAAAAAAAGAAAAAGTGAAAAAAGTGCTTAAAATTAGAAGAGCGTGGTGCTCATTCTAAAGAAAAAACCCCAAATTCAGGGGTATCTCAGCACCTGTGGAGAGAAGATAATACAAACAAATACACATAGACATACACACAATTAGTATACGCCATTGCGAATTATCATAGTGCTCCATAGATGGTGGCAAACATTAGTGTGCCCATAGTAAACGCTATTTTAAGCACCATCCAAGTAGCCCTTAGGGGATGTATAGCGTTAAACTCTGGGAGGTGAAGTGCTAGAGGTGTTTTAAAACTACAGTTGTAGATGGGGGAGTAAAAACACGGTATGAATTCTCCTTATGGGAGGGATCAATTGACCAAAGGTCGGTGACCCCCCTAAGATGGTAAGTATGGGTGATATCTCACTTTAAAACAGGGCGCTACTAGCACCATGGCTCTCGGGAGGGGGTTTGGAGCGCGCCTGGCACATCCTGAAAAGGAAAAGAGTTAGATGGCAATGCTTCCAAAGCGTTCAGGTACTTAGCTCGTGAAGATCGGGATAACCGTCCTGCCGGTAATGAAAACTCACGCCCTCAGCGCTCACAACCCGCTTTTGAACCTTCAAAAAACCTCGGAACCGGACCCCGACGATGGAGAGCGGGGCCGGAGAGTGAGTTTAAATGCGCTGTGTTTGGGTTTCAGCGCGCGATTCCGGGTTGGGCGTGTCTCGCTCAGAGCGAGGCTTGGAGCGCATACGCCCATGTGGGCGGGGTGCGGTCCGTTTTCAGAGCGAGGCTTGGATTCAGAAGCCTATCGCTCGCCGGCCGTCAATGTTGTGCCGGTCAGTGTCTAATGATGGAAATTGTACCATTTCCGCATGAATAAAGGATTATTGACAGTGCTCCTGTGATTTGACAAAAATGGGGATATTTACGAGGCACTAGATGTTAAGTGCACGAATTTTAGCAAAAGGGAAAACAGAGAAATTAAGAGAGCATTTGAGTATTGCTGTTAGACACGATATAAGTAATATGACAATGATATTGGGAACCCAGCCCAAGGGTTCATGACAGGACAGTGTTCCACGGGATGTCGTCGTTAAGGCTATTGATGTTAGTCCCTAGACGATACACCCAACGCTGTTCTTTTTCGAACAGTCTATTTTGTACATTCCTTGTGCCATCAATTGCTTCAATGATGGTCCATCTCATGTCATTGGTAGTGTGATTATTGTCAGGAAATGGCGGCTCAGTTTAGTTGTTACTTTTTTGCACCTTATATTACTCCGGTGCTCACAGATGCGTTGTTTGACCTTTCTCGTGGTCATGCCTACGTAACGGAGCTAGCAGGGACAGGTGATTAGGTAGATCACGTTTACTGAGTTGCAATTCGTGTGTTCACGTTGGGTCCACACTCTGCCTTCTTCTAGTGACAATGTTTTGGTAGCTTGTGTTAAATGGCAAACGGTACAGTCCGAGCAGGGATAGTGCCCGGTGATTTTTGGCAGACCCCAAGCTGTCGTCACTGAGGGTATTGTATTCGGTGTTTTTTCCTTTGGGCGAGTTTGAACCAATGCATCTCTCAAACTACGTCCTTTTTTGAAAGAAAAAAGGTGTTTTTCCCAATCCTTTTTCAGGGATTTCACAATATTCCAGTGTTTATTGATACTTTTTTTCATAAGGTTTGAGAGACTGCTGTATGTGGTGACACAAGTAAGTGGAATTTGGTCTGAATTGTTAGTTTTTTCTTCAAGGAGTGCCTCCCTTGGTTGGTTTTTTGCTCTTTTGAATCCCTTGTTTAGGGTAGATGTTGGGTAGCCTCTATTTTTTAGTTTTTCCGTGAGGTTAGCTGATTGATCTTTGAAGTCTGTGGTGATACTACAATTCCTTCTTAGTCTAAGATATTGTCCGTAAGGAAGGTTTTCCTTCAGAGGACGGGGGTGGAAGCTGCTGAATTCCAGGAAGTTATTCTTCGCAGTTGGTTTATTGTGGGTTTTGGTGGTGAGTGTCGTTCCACTGACAGAAATGACCACATCCAGGAACACAATGTCTGTTTTGCTCGGAGTGTTGGTAAACCTCAGATTGTGGTCTAGGGTATTGATCCATGTCAAGAAATTTTCGAGGTCACTGTTATTGCCATTCCAAATGAGCAAGATATCGTCAATATAACGCTTCCATAGAAGCATTGACGACGAGAAAGCTGCATTGGGTGGCAAAATGTGTTTGGCTTCAAAGTCAGCTACATACAGCCCGGCCACACTAGGCGCGAAAGTACTGCCCATAGATGTACCTGAGCACTGGAGGTATAATTGGTCTTTGAAAGAAAAAAAGTTCTCTTTTAACACTATGGTAGCACACTCAATGATGAACTTTTTTGGTGTCTGGTACTCCCAAACAGTGGAGTCAAGTACCTTGGTAAGGACTTCGATGGTGTCGTCCTGTGGGATACTTGTGTAGAGGCTTTCTACATCCAGGGTCACGAGAGTGATTGAATTCTCAGGGAATGTGATCTCCGCTAGTAGTCGTAACAAGCTCTTTGTGTCTCTCAGGTAAGTAGGTGTTGACTGTACAAGAGGCTTTAAAAAGTAATCACAGAACTGAGATAGAGGCTCTAAAAGTGAGCCAATCCCTGAAACAATGGGACGTCCAGGGGGCGGTAATCTGTTTTTGTGCATTTTAGGCAACGTATAGAAGTAGGGTATGACACTACTTGTGTTGTTTAGAAATGCTGCTTCGTTTTTGGACAGGTGGTCTTGTTCCTCTGCTTGTTTCACCTGGGACGTTATCCTTTTTGCAAGGTCAGCAGTGGGATCCGATGTAAGTGGGATGTAGTTTCTGGCATCCCCGAGTAAATCATTGCAGGTGTTCTCGTAATCGGTTGTGTTCTGGATAACAATCCCTCCGCCCTTATCTGCAGGCTTTATAGTTATGGAGGTGTCGTTCTGCAATTGATGTAATGCTTGGAATTCAGCAGTACTGAAATTCCCAAATATTTTTGGGTTCTGGCAGTTTTCTAGATCTTTGAAAACGGCTTGCTCAAAGGCGGTTATGGCCGCTGGTATTGTGTGCGGAGGGGGAATAAAAGTGGAACTAGGTCTTAGTCCCGTGTCGCCTTTCCTAACTGATTCCATTGGGTCCGGTTTTCCTTCAAAGAACGCTTTCAGTTTCAGTTTGCAGAAAAAGCCAGCGAGTTCACAATGCAACTTGAATTTGTCAGGTTTTGCTGTAGGTACGAAACCTAAACCTTTTTCTAATACTTGGTTTTCCATGGGAGTTAGTGTTCTTGCAGACAGATTTGTCACTAAACTCATACTCCGCTCGTCCCCGGCTGTTGGTTGCTCCGGGTGTGGTTCGCTACCGAGTCGTCCTCTTGCCAGGATACTCTGGTGTTGCCTCTCCTTTTGCCTCGGCCTCTCCGGCCCCTCTCTAAAAAAGGCTGTCTGTACTGATGCTGAAAGTTAGCCGGGGGCATAAAGCCCGGGTTCCAGCCCATGAATGGATAGGGTGGTTGTTGGTAGGCATAAGGATGTGGACCCATCCCTATTTGTGGTGGGTACCATTGTTGATGGTTGCCTTGATTGCCATGCCCACCTCTGTTGTTCCTATTGCCACGGTTCCCTCTTCTCTTTGTTTGTTTAAAAGAGTTGCTGCTTGATCCACTACTGTTGGATGAATCGTCGTCTGAGTAATCAGAATTGTTGGCATTGCGTGTTGGTGGAGTGAAGGTAGCAGCAGAATAGGGGTACACCTTTTCGAACTCGAACTTCTTTTGGTCCTTTTGAAGTTTGGTGGCTTTTGATTGCATCAAGTTGTCTTTGTACTCATTCATTTCTTTGTTTAATTCATCGAGCCGTTTTTTATAGCCAGTGATTGTGGCTTTGAAATGAGACTCAGTCTCTCTGATTTCTACCATGAGGGTTTCGGAGAGTCTTAATGCTGTCTTTATTATTAAGACCATCCAGTCGCGCGTGCAATGCCACGCGATCATTGCCCAGTCCTTTCTAAAAGCAGCATCATTGAGAAAGATGCCGGGGGCCTTTGTTACCAACAGACCTTTAGGTGCTGTGTTGGATGTTAAATAACCCTTGAGGATCGTGCCATGAAGAATGGTGCGTATATGGTCTTTCTTTTTCTCTGATAAGTTTTCCCATTCAGCAGTATTGGCTATTGCCTGTGATATGTGCGGATCTGCAAAGATGGTAGCATCTGACATCAGCTCCTCGATTTCAGCCTCAGAGTATGTCAGACCCAGGTTCGCCATAGTGAGATATCAGTGTTCGGAGATAAAAGGGCAAGCAATGATAGGGGGTTGTTATCCTGCTTGGAGTAAAAAAGCTCTCACTGCTGTGCGCTGCTATGATATATTTCAACAAAGGGAGAGGTAGGGAGAATCAAGGACACTCTCTCAATCCCCGGTAAAATGTACTTCAACAAAAAAAGAGAGGTCTGGTCAGTCACAGGACTGCCACAAATTTGGAGCGAATGATGGAAGGGTAACACACTCACTCAATTTGAGTAGGAAGGCCCTCACACACCGACCTGGTCAGTGTCATGCTTCATCATCGGGCCCCACCAAAGAGACCGAGTGCCTCTTTGGTGTGCTGCGACGCCAGAAAGACTGCGGAGCTGGTCGTGTGGGGAGGGCGTGATGTGAGTGAAATATAATTAAAAGTGCCTAGGAGGGTATCAAAAAAAGTTTTTTAATGAGTGATCCCTAAGACACAGGTAAGTGGTATATGTGTCTGAATTTACGTGCCAAGGTTGTTAGGATTTGGTTAAATTCAGCTACATACCACAGAGTTAATTAATCAGTCAACATGTTTCTGCCATACTAGTGGTATAAATTCACCAAGGCATTCTTCAGGACTATACCCCGGCGGTACGGACACTCTAATAGTCCATCCTAACCTGGGGACGTGAAAGTGAAAAAAAGAAAAAGTGAAAAAAGTGCTTAAAATTAGAAGAGCGTGGTTGAAGTACATTTAACCGGGGATTGAGAGAGTGTCCTTGATTCTCCCTACCTCTCCCTTTGTTGAAATACATTTCGTTTCTGAGCAGCCCCTGAAAATTTGGGGGGGGGGGGGTTCGTTAAGGGGGGGCCGAGAAAAAAGGGGGGTCCCAAAACACGTTTTTCCCATGTTAATTTCCATAGGGCGGTTGGCCTCACTTTTAGCCCGAACGGCTGAATGGATTTGCACGAAACTTGGCAAAATTGTAGGGACTGTTAGCCCGATGTGCCTTTGCTAGGTCTCAATATATGTGCTCCAGTGGATTTTGAGAAATTAACGTTCAAAAAAAGATATAGATCTGTAACAGCGCTCCGGGCAGCGCTCCGGTTCGCGTACTTGACGCGTAACGGAACTTCGCGAAGCGAAGCTGATTGGCTCTCCGGTGTCTGTCAACATTCTAAACAGTCCGGAGCGGCCGCCATCTTGTCTGTCGGTAGGATCGAGAGACAAGAGGAGGCCAAAACAAAGGGGGAAATGACCATAAGGGGGCATAGTAGATCCTCCCTGACCCCCTAGGTTTGATGTGGAGGTTTTAAAAGGGCCCCGCGGGGTAAAAAAAAAATATATATATATTTTTTTTTTGCGTGGGAAGCTCCCGGTTCGCGAACCGGGAAGCGGCCCGGGGAGCGTACTATGAGGAAAAAAGAATGATAGACTTTTCAAATATTGTATGTTAATTGATTGTTTGTTTTGTTGATTTTTTTTTATTTACTATCTAACACAAAAAAGTTGCACAGTATATTTTAAGTCTCATTTTATATTATATCTTTTGGGTACTTTTTCAGCATTTTCAAATAAAAAAGAATAATGTCTCAAACAATTTTAACTTATAAAATTTAAATTTATTGTTCTGATTTTTCAAAATCTAAAAGAATTTGTAACATTAATTCATCTGGTATGTCGTCATTTTCAATTTGAAAAGAAACGAAGAGTCCAAGTACATCAACGACTACAACCCAGTGATTTTGTCCATGTGGAATGCTAACATGGATATACAGTTTGTGGCTGATAACTGTATGGCTGTGGCTCGGTATGTGACATCTTACATCACCAAAAAAGCAAAGACAGAATTGAAGGATATGTGAGAGGACATTTCCCATGAAAAGAGCCTCAGCAAGAAGTTGTACAGTTTCAGTCTGAAGATGTTGTTGCATCGAGAAATCGGAGCTTACGAATGTTCTGACCGGTTGTCTTCAGCAAGTCTCTATGCCAAATCCAGGAGTATCGTTTGGGCGAGTCTTGGTCTTGCTGCAACGCGTAATCGAGTTCTGAAACCTGTGCGGGAAATTGAGTATTTGGCGGAAAAGGAGCCAAACAGTACCGACATTTTGAAAAACAAAATGTTGGATACATATTATCCAAATCGAAGCAGTCACCTCGAGAATGTTTGTCTGTATGAGGTTCTACAAAATTACATATTCAAGAGGAACATCAAAGAAGATATTGAGAAAGGAGTGTATGCTGTAATTGGAAGTGAGGGATGTCTGGTCAAGCAAAGAAAATGCCACTTGGTAAACCATCGAAAATTGAGTGGCGAATCTCCAGAAAAAAAGGAGTTTTTCTATTTAGCACTCTTGCAACTTTTCAAGCCTTGGCGTGCAGAAGAGGAACTGCTTGGAGATTTCCTCTGTTACGAAGACACTTTCACTGCCGCCAAGGAGACCATAGAATGTCCTGCTTTTCCCAAATATCTAGAACTGTTGACTTTGGAAATCGAGCAGGAAGCAACGATTGCAGCCGAGATTGCCAGAGACAGTTCTCAGGACAGTCAGAGTTCTGTTTCATTGAGTCAGGATCCCCTAGGAGGACCTGTTATCGAAAATGAAGCTGCCACTGCTATGAATGAAGTGGAAAGAGCCATGGCATATGCTCAGGAGGATGCGGTTAACTTAGAAGACTTGGAAAGACAACTCAACGTTGAGCAGAGGAAAATATATGACGAAGTTACCAAGCAAATTGATCATGGATTAAGTCATGAGAAGAAAGAGTGCTCATGTACGTCGTTGAAGCCTGTCCGACTGTACGTGAGTGGAGAAGCGGGAACTGGAAAAAGTTTCCTCATTAAAGCAATTTCATGTTATTTGCAGGAAAGGACTGAGTCATCGCTGTCTTGTGTTGTCACCGCTCCAACTGGACTGGCAGCACATAACATTAAAGGTATTACTTTGCATCGTCTACTGATGCTGCCAGTGGAGCATGACAACAAATTACAATACCACAAGTTATCTGGAGATGCTTGTTGTGAAGTTTCAAGAGTCTTGAGGAAAATGAAACTTCTTATCATTGACGAAGTAAGCATGGTTTCCAATGTCATGCTTGCCTTTGTGCATTTGAGAATGCAAGAAGTTCTTAAAACAGAGTATGATGTGTTATTTGGTGGCAAACACATCATTGTTTTCGGAGATCTTCTGCAGCTGACACCAGTGAAAGCACAACCTGTGTTCAAAATGCTCACGCATGAAGATACCAGGAAGTGCCTAGGGAGCATTGGCAACGTCAATATATGGTTAAACTTCAATTATGCTGAACTGCATGAAAATATGCGTCAGGCGAAGGATGAAGATTACAAGAATATTCTACAAGATGTTAGAATTGGAAAAGTGACCGAGCATGGGAAAGAAGCTTTACATGCACGATTACTGTCAAATTTATATCCAGAACAAGACGTTGTGCCTGAGAATATTTTTCAGAAAATTACTGAGAAGAAATCTGGAATATGTTTGATGCCAACTCTTGCAGAATGTGCCATCTTCAACAACAAAATGTTGCATTTAGAAAAGGAAGAGATTGTGAAACTGGAAGCTATTGACAGAGTAGAGCATATGGGATCAACAATTATTTTGTCTGAGAATTTGAAATCAAAATTGGATTCATTAGAGAAGACTATATCTAAAACTGCAGGTTTTGAAAAGACTCTGAATGTGTGCTTAAATTGCCGTATAATTTTAAGAAGGAATTTACATGTTGAAAGAGGTCTGGTAAATGGATCAATGGGTAATGTTGTTGATTTTGTGAAATACAGAAATAGAGATGGAATTGAATTTTTAAAAATTAAATTTGATGGCATTGAGGAAATACAGCGAATTGGTCGTTGTTCTGCTAGATTTTTGCTTGTAAAAGACTTATATGTGCGCCGTAAGCAGTTTCCTGTTTGCTTGGCATATGCGGTGACAATCCATAAATCGCAAGGTTTAAGTGTAGACAGTGCATTGGTGAATATTGGCAGTTCTGTGTTCAAGGAGGGTATGGCACATGTGGCATTGTCACGAGTTAGAACTTTATCGGGATTGTACTTGATTGAGTGTGATGTCACAAACATTTGTGCGGATCTAGATTGTGTTAAGGAATACAATAGGTTAAGAAGAGAGTATGCGCCACATTTGCCTCAATATCCTTTGTTTGAGAAACGTGTGGTAGGCCGCAAACGAAGAAATGTGACCAATAGTAGGGAGGTTATAGCAAAAAGACGAAAAGTCGATGAACCTGAAATTATAAGCAGAAAGAAAATGGATTCTGTTGAAGATGTTGTTGGTTTTCAATTTGAAAACAGTTCTGGTGTCAACTGCTATGCTAATGTAGTGGTTAATGTTTTGTTTTCTCTATTAAATGTAAAAGAAGAGATTGTGGTCAATTCGGATCAAAGATTTTGCAGTTTGTTAAATTCTGTGTTAGAGAAATGTAGCACTGATAGAACAAAAATAGAAAGTGTGTCTGAAATTCGAAATCTGTTAGACAGATGTTCAGGTCAAACACAATTCTCTCAAAATATTCAGCAAGATTGTCAGGAGTTTTTAATGTATATGCTTGATGTATTGCATGCTGAAGGTGTAGATGTAGATCACCTGTTTGGGCTTTCTTATCAATGGCAGCATGACTGCGAGAACTGTAGGGTATCAAGTACTACTAGTGTAGACTCAGAAAGATTTATATATTTAACTTTGCCAGACAGTAAATCAGTGTCCTTTAATAAGCTAGTAAAAGCAGCTGATCACAACATGGAGTGTAGCCAATGTAAATCTGAAATGATGTCAACATTATTTATACGAAGATATGGCCAGTATGTCATTTTAATGTTCCAACGATGTAGGCCTGATGGAACAAAATTGACAACTTTAATAAAAAATGTTGTTGCTTCGCAGTTGTCAATATCAGGAAGGACTTTTGTAACTGCAGCAATTATATATCATGACGGTCCTTCAACAACATCAGGACATTACACAACTTATTTAAAGTCTAGAAACGGCTGGTCATTCTGCAACGATTCTGTTTTAACTTTCAAAAAAAAATTGCCGTATGACCTTAAAAATTCTTACCTGGTGTTTTTAAAACCAAAACTTTAGGGAAAGAATCTCGGGATATGCTCTGAGGAATTTCAATAGGTTCATGGAGTAGAGGGAATGTAAGTCTGCAATGCTGTCTAGATTATTGTTCCAAACTTTTGATTATAATGTCATTTTAAAAATCCAACTATATAAACCTGATGCAAGTAAGTCTGCTTCATAGTAAGCAGTATCAGTGTCATAGGAAATGTAGAACATGAGTGAGCAAGAAGGGTAAGATATTAGTAGTCCAGGATTGTGAAAGTAATCTTAAACGTTTTCTTTCTGAAAGTTGCGAAAATAGAAAATGACGGGATTTGCTTACAAGAATTCCAAGAGTTGTAAATGGCTCTTACATGATTTGGCCTTGTGGAAACGTCTGGGAGAGAGCGAGAAGTCTTTTATCGTATGTAACATATTTTTCAAAACGATGGAGGTTTTCTTTCAGAAAGTGGCGGGCTGAAAATATTAACAGCACAGCAGAGTGTAAGCTGTTCATAGGACATCCTTCGACGTCATGAAAAGTAAGTTAATTTTAAGGAGTTTTGAATTCTGATTTCTTATGTTATATGGGTTTTTTAAACACAATCATTTTGATTGTGTTTTTTTCCCCGCTGTTACATGATGAATACCTTCAAGTCACTGATTTTAGTGACATTTGATACATTCTGAGAACAGCAAAAATAAACCATTTAACATGTATTATTAATTCTGTACTTTTTGTACTTATGATATACATTTATAAATGTGTAGTAGACATGGAGAAGCTGAGGCTTCTGTAAGTGTCAAAGTTGTTGCATACAGTGCTCACATTCTACGTTGTCTTTCATATGATAGACTACATTTCCACAATGAGATACCGAAGCAATGTAAACACAGGTGATGTGATTGTAGAATGAGCAAATAAAATTGGACGTTTTTCAATTATATTACCTGTGTTTCCTAACATTACACATCACATTGTGTAGATGAGGTTTAGGCCTGTTCCAGGAGACAGAGGAGGTCTGACATTTGTTCAAGAGTGCAGTGGACATGACTCACTTCGTTGGTAGGCCTGCACATGTATTATCTCCTCTGTATTCTTCAACAAACCTAAATTTCATCTACAACCCTGAGTAGGACTTACCTGAAACAAATCTGTGGATAGGTTACACCTTATCAGCATCTTGAAACAATCATTTAAAATGTTAGGGTCAGATTTATGATTGTCGTGCGCCTCTTTTGCACCACTGTGGGTCACTTTTGTGTAAAAGATGCACCATGTTGCAAGATAGGCCTCAGTTCATCTCCAGCAAGATACCATCAGTTTAAAATGTATATAATTAGCACTGTGTAGGGGGCATGCAGAAGCTGAAGCTTCTGTAAGTGTCAAAGTTGATGCATGCAGTGCTGCACTTCTGGGTACTGTTTCATATGCTGGAGTACATCTGCACAATGAGATACCTAAGCAAAGGAAACACAAGTGATGTGATTGTGAAATGAGCAAAAGAAATTGCACGTTTTTCAATTACATCACCTGTGTTTCCTAAGTTTACGAATGACATTGTGCAGATGAAGTTTAGGTCTGTCCACGGACACAGAAGAGGTCTGGCGTTTCTTCAAGAGTGAAGTGGACATGAGTTACTTCATTGGTAGACCTTCACATGTATGATCTCCTCAGTACTCTTCAACAACTCGAAATTTCATTTGGAACCCTGAGTAGGCCTCACCTCAAACAAACCTCTGGATAGGACACATCTTATTGGCACCCTGAAACAATCATTTAAAATGTTAGGGACAATTTTATGATGGCTTTGCACCTCTTTTGCGCTGCCATTGCATCACTGTTGTGAGACAGCAGCAGTGCAAAAGATGCACCATGTTCCAAGATAGGCCTCACTTCATCTGCATCAAGATACTGTTAGTTTAAAATATATATCTTTAGGACTGTGTAGGGGGCCTGGAGAAGCAGAGGCTTCTGTAAGTGTCAAAGTTGTTGAAAAACTGTTTGTCCTTCAATCTTTTCCCTTGTCTTTTCTAATTTTTAAATACATGTTTTAATATTTTTCTAATGTTTGTTCTCTCTTTCACAGATTGAAAGTATAAAAATAAAAAGTGAGTAAGTTAACGACAATTATAAGGTAAATGTTTTGTACTCTTTTCGTTACATTTCTATCACATTCACCTACTATTAGTTCCACAGCTTCTATAGGGCTTCTGACTATAGGGCTTTAAACAAAGTTTAACTAACTGTGGTGATTTGGTGCTGTGCCCGTGGCTTTTAGGTCAATGCGCAAGCGCATTGACCTAAAATGCGCGTGCACATCACCAAATCGCCGTCTGTTCCCTCAGCCGCACTCCTCCCACACCTTTGAAGTGAAGCTTAGCTTCACTTCAAAAGCCCCGGCTGCTTCACACCCTCATGCCGCTCTCCTCGCTCTGCCCCCTCCCCTGCCCGCCGTGTGCATTTCTCCTCCCCCCCTCCCCACAGCAACGCCACTCACACACAACGCCACTCACACACGCAACGCCACTCACACACGCAACGCCACTCACACACGCAACGCAACACACACACGCAACGCCACTCACACACGCAACTCATCCACGCAACGCCACTCATCCACGCATTGCCACTCATCCACGCAACGCCAATCATCCACGCAACGCCACTCATCCACGCAACGCCACTCATCCACGCAACGCCACTCATCCACGCAACGCCACTCATCCATTTGCAAAACCAAAAGGTCAAACTCTTCTATTGCGAGACCTATTGCATTTTCAATGCTTGATTCTTTCACTTCCTTATCTATTTTGTTTTTCACAATTATATCCTCTTCCATCTTTTCTTCGGTAAATAAATCTATTAAACAGCATCTCTGGTTTAGTTCCTATAGCTGTCTTTCTTTTAACATTACTCTCTGTTTACTTCCCTTGTACTTACTCTTCTTTTTTTTAAAAAAAATTTTTGGGGTTAGCTCCCGGTTCGCGTACCGGCGAGCGAACCGGAAAGCGAACCAAAAGAAATAGAGCTTGACAGAGTGCTAAACATTCTAGCAATTTTTTTATAAAGGGGAGGTAGTTCTGAAAAGAACTTTTTTTATGTTTTTGTTGTTTTATATATTTTTTTAATTTTCTGAACATTTTTTGTTTTTTTTGTATTTTTTGAACAATTTTATGTTTTTTTTTGTTTTTTTGGAGGGGAAAGAACACAAAACAGGCATTGGAAAGGGCTCAACAGGAGCAAAACAAAATTATTTTTTGGGGCGTTTAGAGCACTTGTGATTTTCAAATGCTCTGTTTACTAAGTTAATGCTCATATTGGCACATGAAAGTGAGGTACCGCAATATAGACAGACAATCTTCATGTGGACAAAGTTTTCCTGTATGTTTGGCACTGTTTCCCGTGCCTCTGGCCCCGACAGAGATATCTGTGTTGATGTCCTGGCCACAGGAGTTGGTGGGTTGTCCTGCAGGTCACGCATCTCTGCCCGGCTGTAATTTAGAGGATGCCACCTCTGCATGTGACGGTGCATAGTATAGTTGCCGTAACTATACTTCTTATCTGTGCCTCTAGATAAGTCCTCTTTGCATATTAGGCACGTCACATACCGAGCATTAACTTTTTTCTGTCCTTCAGGAAATGAAAAAAACTGCCAAATGAAACTATTTTTATGATGAGATACCCGGGGCTCCTCTTGTAAAAACTGTGGTGCCTGTTCTTCCTCTTCCTCTTCTTGATCCTCTTCCTCCTCTGTGTTGGCAAGGAACTGTGGAGGTGGTCCTCTCTTCCTATGAGGAGGTGGTGGTGGTGGTGGGGGTCCACCAGCTGAAGCTACTAGTGAAGCCATTTTCCACTGGGCAAAATAGGTCTTCCTTTCACAAAGTTGAAAGTCAGAGTGAGAAAAAAGGTGGGGGCTTTCATCATTTGGGAAAAAAAAATAGTTCTAAACCAATGAAAAGTGTTATTTTTAGGTCACCTGACCTAGCCTTACATCATTAGGAAACCAAAAGTGAAATGAACCAATGAAAAGTTTTATTAACAAATCACATGACCTGTTACGCTTATGTTACGCGCTGCGCGCCGCGCCCCGGATCGCTTCCGGGGAGCTGCGCTTCGCGTTTTAGATCGCGTACCGGAGCACTTCCGGGAGCGCTAACGCGGCGCGTCATAAGACGCATTACGCGACAACGTGATATGTCGCGCTTCCGCGACGCATCACGATGTTGATTTCTAACGCGGCAGTTGCGCAAACGGAACGTTTACCGGTTAGCGGACCGGGTCGTGGCATCAAATTGAGCTAACGGAAAGCTTCCCGGTTCGCGAACCGGGAGCGAACAAAAAAAATATTTAAAAAAAATTATTAATAAACATATAAAATATATTTTTGGATTTAAAGAAAAATACATTTTACAGCTACAGATATTAGCTTTTAAAAAAACAATGAAAGTCACTGAAAAAACCATAGGTTATAGACCATATATAGTTAGGAATTAGCATTTACAAAACCTTGAAAATTCACTGAAAAAACCATAAGGTTATAGACCATATATAGTTAGGAATTAGCATTTACAAAACCTTATTTTACTCACACAAAACCATTGAAATTTCATATATAGTTAGTTGCACTAACTATATATCGCGCACCCGCAATCCACTGCTGATCATGTCACATATTACATCATTCATGACATGATCAGTGACATCACTGAGGACATCTCAAATGACATTACTGATGACATCACTGATGACATCTCATTTGCCATTACTGATCACATCACTGATGACATCATTCATGTGATAATACGGTGAACCTCTTCAGACTCTAATATAATCTTAGATACACTCAGAGTAAATAGACGCTCACAGACTGTCACTCATCCATGGAGTTACTCACACACCTAGTCAGTCATGCAAAGAATCAATCACACTTCCATTTCCTCAACTATACAGTTATACACACCTTACTTATTCAAACATATACTAACACATATTTACTCTGTTATACAATCCCTGATACAAGTTCACAATGATCCATACAGCCACTCACACATTCACTGGCTCTTATGCACAGTTATTTATATATGTCAACTCTCACATGTACTGTGTTTTACATATGTACTTACTTTGACATGTAGCACTGAGATATCCATTCACTCACCAATACACTAATGCAGACAGTCAACCGCCCATACAGCTGTTTCCACATGCTCTTTTGAACCCATACATCTAGTGAATCAACTGCTCACACATCTATGCACATAGTCACACACCTCACAGCCACCCACACACACACTCACTCTCCCATACAAATACTTGGGCAACCAATCAATAACCCATATACTTAATCATAAAGCTACTGATCAACACATGCAGCAGTTTACAGAACAACAGATATAATGATGCACAAATTAAGACAGTTTAGTCACTAACCCATGCACTCAGTGAGACACATTTAATCACTCACTCATACAGTCAGTCATGCACCTACTAAATCCTTCATCCAGACACTTATACATCCACTCATTCTTCAATATGTAAGACATATTTTGACTTTTCAGAAACATACAGTCACTGGATGTTGTCATCAGTGATGTCATCAGTGATGTCATTTGAGATGTCATCAGTGATGTCATCAGTGATGTCACTGATCATGTCATGAATGATGTAATATGTGACATGATCAGCAGTGGATTGCGGGTGCGCGATATATAGTTAGTGCAACTAACTATATATGAAATTTCAATGGTTTTGTGTGAGTAAAATAAGGTTTTGTAAATGCTAATTCCTAACTATATATGGTCTATAACCTATGGTTTTTTCAGTGAATATATATATATACTGACTAGGTGTGTGAGTAACTCCATGGATGAGTGACAGTCTGTGAGTGTCTGTTTACACTGAGTGTGTCTAAGGTTATATTAGAGTCTGAAGAGGTTCATCGTATTATCACATGAATGATGTCATCAGTGATGTGATCAGTAATGTCAAATGAGATGTCATCAGTGATGTCATCAGTGATGTCATTTGAGATGTCATCAGTGATGTAATCAGTGATGTCACTGACCATGTCATGAATGATGTAATATGTGACATGATCAGCAGTGGATTGCGGGTGCGCGATATATAGTTAGTGCAACTAACTATATATGCGAATTTCAATGGTTTTGTGTGAGTAAAATAAGGTTTTGTAAATGCTAATTCCTAACTATATATGGTCTATAACCTATGGTTTTTTCAGTGAATATATATATATATATTCACTGAAAAAACCATAGGTTATAGACCATATATATATTCACTGAAAAAACCATAGGTTATAGACCATATATAGTTAGGAATTAGCATTTACAAAACCTTATTTTACTCACACAAAACCATTGAAATTCGCATATATAGTTAGTTGCACTAACTATATATCGCGCACCCGCAATCCACTGCTGATCATGTCACATATTACATCATTCATGACATGGTCAGTGACATCACTGATTACATCACTGATGACATCTCAAATGACATCACTGATGACATCACTGATGACATCTCATTTGACATTACTGATCACATCACTGATGACATCATTCATGTGATAATACGATGAACCTCTTCAGACTCTAATATAACCTTAGACACACTCAGTGTAAACAGACACTCACAGACTGTCACTCATCCATGGAGTTACTCACACACCTAGTCAGTCATGCAAAGAATCAATCACACCTCCATTTCCTCAACTATACAGTTATACACACCTTACTTATTCAAACATATACTAACACATATTTATTCTCTTATACAATCCTTGATACAAGTTCACAATGATCCATACAGCCACTCACACATTCACTGGCTCTTATGCACAGTTATTTATATATGTCAACTCTCACATGTACTGTGTTTTACATATGTACTTACTTTGACATGTAGCACTGAGATATCCATTCACTCACCAATACACTCATGCACACAGTCAACCGCCCATACAGCTGTTTCCACATGCACTTTTGAACCCATACATCTAGTGAATCAACTGCTCACACATCTATGCACAGAGTCATACACCTCCCAGCCACCCACACACACACTCAGTCTCCCATACAAATACTTGGGCAACCCATCAATAACCCATATAGTTACTCATATAGCTACTGATCAACACATGCAGCAGTTTCCAGAACAACAGACATAATGATGCACAAATTAAGACAGTTTAGTCACTAACCCATGCACTCATTGAGACACATTTAATCACTCACTCATACAGTCAGTCATGCACCTACTAAATCCTTCATCCAGACACTTATACATCCACTCATTCTTCAATATGTAAGACATATTTTAACTTTACAGAAACATACAGTCACTGGATGTTGTCATCAGTGATGTCATCAGTGATGTCATTTGAGATGTCATCAGTGATGTCATCAGTGATGTCACTGACCATGTCATGAATGATGTAATATGTGACATGATCAGCAGTGGATTGCGGGTGCGCGATATATAGTTAGTGCAACTAACTATATATGCGAATTTCAATGGTTTTGTGTGAGTAAAATAAGGTTTTGTAAATGCTAATTCCTACCTATATATGGTCTATAACCTATGTTTTTTCAGTGAATTTTCAAGGTTTTGTAAATGCTAATTCCTAACTATATATGGTCTATAACCTATGTTTTTTTCAGTGAATTTCAATGGTTTTTTTAATAGCAAATATCAAAAGCTGTAAAATGTATTCTTCTTTTAAAGGAAAAATATATTTTACATGTATTTAATATAATTTTTTTATGTATATACATTTTTTGAGGGAACACATTTATCAACTATCATGCTGAAGAAGAGTGTGGGAAAAAAAACAAAGAGGAGGACTAAGAGGAAAGAACAATCAGTTCAAAAATACAATTGCTTTAAATCATGAAGTGCTTTTCCACACATTTACATTTAAATAACCCATATTAGAACATACAAAATATCTACAGAGGAGACGGTGTACATTTAATTTTAGACTCTTCATTGGTACCTACATGTTGGTACTTACATCACCCATACAACACAACAGCTCTATTCAGAGCTACCCTACCTCAAAGCACTCTAAAATATTATTTTACTATTTCCCTTGGTTTTCCCCTTGTTACGCATTCCGGAACGCTACCCGGTGCGCGGACCGGGCGCTAACCATGCAATTTTTTTTTACATATATGGGCCTCCTCAGCCACCCTCAGAAAACCTAGGGGGTCAGGATATGTCTCCCGTGCCCCCTTATACCCATTCCCAACATTGTTTATCCTCCATCTTGTGACTAAATTCGTCCGAAACACAAGATGGCAGACTCCCGTTACGCTACCGGTGAGCTACCCGGTTCCACTGCGAAAAATTGAAAAAAAATGTTTTTTCTTTTTTTGCCCCGCGGGGCCCTTTAATAGCCCCCACATCAATCCCCTTTCATTCATTTCCCCCTTCGTTTATTTCCACCTCTTGTCTCTCGATCCTACCGAGAGACAAGATGGCGGCCGCTCCGGACTGTTTAGAATGTTGAGAGTCACCGGAGAGCCAATCCGCTTCTCCTCGCGAAGTTCCGTTACGCGTCTGGTACGCGAACCGGGGTGCTAACCGGGACGCTGTCACAGATATATATATTTTTTTGAACGTTAATTTCTCAAAATCCACTGGAGCACATATCTTGAGACCTAGCAAAGGCACATCGGGCAAACAGTCTCTACAATTTTGCCAAGTTTCATAGAAATCCATTCAGCCGTTCGAGCTAAAAGTGAGTCCAACCGCCCTATGGAAAACTCAAAGTTAAAAACACGTTTTGGGACCCCCCCTTTTTTCTTGGCCCCCGCTTGACGAAACCCCCCAAACTTTCAGGGGATGCTCAAAAACAAAATGTGCCATTTTCCTGAAAATTCCAGCCAATTCCGTCCATCAACGCCAAAGTTATTCAACATAGAATTTTCAGAAATCCCTATTCAAAAAAATCCTAACTATATATACCTACTGGCGATCGCCAGTAGGTAATATATATATATATATATATATATATATATATATATATATATATATATATATATATATATATATATAACATTTCTATGGCAAAATGAAACCCCTCATTTTGTTCCTTTGCAAATTAAATGTTTTAAGTGTTAACACTTTATTCCAATCAAGATGACTTCAGGTGTGCCATACTTTTGTCATAAGTAAGACTGTTAGCGCTCTAGTTGTTCTTTAGAACACTCTGGGACATTCTGTCACTGGGCTATAGTTAGGCTACATCTGGCTGATATTTGGGCTACATTTGTTTTTTTTGTCTCTGGTGGCCATCTTTGGGCTACATTGGGCTACATTGGGCTACGTTTGGGCTCTAACATATATATAGCCCAATGTAGCCCAATATATATTTTTCAAAGTTAATTTTCGTAAAAACCACTGGAGCATATATCTTGAGACATAGCAAAGGCACATCGGGCTACCAGTCCCTACAATTTTGCCAAGTTTTGTGGAAATCCATTCAGCCGTTCGAGCTAAAAGTGAGACCAACCGCCCTATGGAAAACTCAATGTTAAAAACACGTTTTGGGACCCCCCTTTTTTCTCGGCCCCCGCTTGACGAAACCCCCCCAAACTTTCAGGGGACGCTCAAAAACACAATGTGCCATTTTCCTGAAAATTTCAGCCAATTCCGTCCATCAACGCCAAAGTTATTCAACATAGAATTTTCAGAAATCCCTATTCAAAAAAATCCTAACTATATATACCTACTGGCGACCGCCAGTAGGTAATATATATATATATATATTGCTAGGCCATGGAAATCACTTCCACAAAACAGCGCAGCACCGTTGTAAGAAAGTGCCATCTTTCTTGCATGGTATGCCCCCACTTTTTTGCTGAATTGAGGATGTACTTTGACTGAGTGTGCCCTGGGCTCCTGCCAATCAGGTGCCCAGGGCCTGTGTTCCTTCCCTACAACTGTGTTGAAACCTAAACCCAATTGGCCTCTCTTGCCACAGGTCAGCTCCTGGCAAATGGTACCCTAGGTACCCAGGGCCCTGTGACCAGAGAGGACCCCTAAGGGCTGAAGCACTTATTGTGCCACTCTTAGGGGTCCTATACCCTCACACACCCACACTGCCTTTGCAGGCTGAGTGTCCTGGTGCAGAACAAAACAAAGAGTCGACATGGCACACATCCATGTGTGCCATGCCTACAAACCCACTGCCCTGGCATACATCAGTCACCCCTCTAGCTGGGATGCCTTATGCCAGTGGTGAGGGTACAGGTGCATGAGCCCTGTACCCCTACAGTAACCAGGTCCATTCCTGGGCACTGTAAGTGCAGCGCTGCCATTAAGAGTATATGGTGCTGGGAGGTCGTCATCACGAACTCCACAGCACCATGATGGCTACACTGAAGACTTAGAAGTTTGCTATCAAACTTCTCAGCACATTAAACCCACACTGATGCCAGTGTGGGATTTAACCCCTTCCATGCTGCCGTTGGCCATTGGCCGACGGCAACGCTACCTCGCTGGTGCTGCCGTCGACCAATGGCCGACTCAGCCCCGCCCATTTTGCGGAAGTGCCGCACTTCCACAAAATCGCCGGCACAGTAAACGGGTTAATGTACAATGCACGACAGAGGGCAACTTAGATTTGCCCCCTGAAACTAACCTACAACCCGTGTCCTAACTGAGAGACTGCCTAGGCTGCCACCCAGCAGACATGTTGCTGGATCCTGAGTAGAGAGCCATCCGCTCTTGTGGGCCTGCAACAATGCACATTCTGGTGCGAAGTGCTAGGCCTCCGTCCCCTCAATGGGCAGGGGGAGCTTCAAAGGCATGTCACCTTTGTGAGCTTTTCCAGGCCACTTGCTGTACTCAGCAACTGGCCCCCACCGGTTCTGACCCCCACTCTGGCGGGAAGACAGGTGGGAAAACCTAAGTGAGGAAAGGGGGAGTGCCAGCCTCTGCTAACCCCACCTCTCAGGTGGGGAGGCGAGGTGAAGCACAACTCCGGGCTTTTGCCATCTTGAGGATGGGGAGCCCTACCCAATTTGAGGCAGGCCCCTGCCCCCCTCCCACAGGAGAGTGGCAGGATAGGGGGTGTACTCACCCCAGGGAAGGGATCCATTGGTCCCTGACCTTCCCATACCTATATCGCCCCTACATTTTAGGAGCACCCTGAACCTTCCTTCCTCAGATCCCGATTTTGAAACAAGAAGAAGAACAAGAAGAAAGAAGACCTGCCGTTCAGCTGCAAACAAAAGGACCACAATAACTGACTTGGTCTGAGCCCTACAGGCCTGTAGATCCTTGAACCTGCTCCTGCTAAACCACAGTGTCTACAGTGGCCAGCAACTTCGAAAACCCCGGAGGACCTGACTGTCTTGCTCATCTAAAGACTGGTACTCCCACAAGCAGTGGTTCTGCTCAAACAGCAACAACCCCTGGTGCCAGCCAGGAACCGCAAATCCAGCACACTCTGCACCCGCCGAGCCCGGCATGAGTGGACAAAGACCACGAGGACGTCGCCCCGGTGACTGTGACCGAGAATCCAGAACCCAAGGACCCTCCTCAGCGCTCCTGACGATGCCTGCAACCTCACAACAAGGGACCCCTCCAACCGCGACCAGCTGAGGGTAAGATTTACTAACACCCAAACACTCCCCTGCACCCGGTGCCCCACGGCCCCCTGTGCCCAACTCCTGGATGGCTACCTAACCTCCAGCTTCCCAACTTACCTCTCGAAGTGGTGGTCACACCTGAAAAATCTCCGTTCCCAAGTCTGCAGACTTTGTTCAACATCCAGCTTTCCTATTGAAATACATTGGGCGCCCGACGGCCCTAAAGCACCCTGCATCCAGCCGCCCGAGTGCCACTGGGAGTGCAGCATCTATCCTATCCTACTTCCCCACTTGCCCTGTGTAAGTGACCAGGAGCTCAGCTCCCAAAGCCGGGTGGCCTGCCTGCTAGCAACCACCAACCAAAGGCCCCCTATCCTCCATAGGCTAACATTGGGCCTACTCACTCTGCACCTGCTGCCCCTGTGCCGCTGAGGGTGTAACAACAGTACCTACCTGACCCCGGGAGACCCCTGAGTCTACCCCCAGACCCTTAACTCTGCCAGCCGAGTACCTACCCAAAGACCGATAACTTGATTTTCTCCATGGGGTAAGATTGGCTGGGTTACACTCAGAATTTCTTTTAAGTGTCGAGTTTTGCAACTTTGAAATATTCCTTAAAAATCATCCGATCAACAAAAACAAAATTACTCACCTACTAACAGGAGAGATCCTAGTGCTGGATCTTTGTGCCCAGCACTGACCTTCAAAAGTAATTACAATTGTGATTTTTCAATAACATGATTTCCTCCCATAGGATGACATTGCCTGGTTTTTGCCAACATTTCTTCTAAGTGTCGATTTTCGAAATATACAAATATTCCTTAAAATCGCCAGTGTAACAAAAACGATTTCTTTCAACTGTTTACAGGAAATGCACCAGGGCTGAATCCAGGATCCAGCCCTGAGTAAGAAAAACATTTGTAAAGTGATTTTATTGTATTAACTTAAAACTTCCCATTGAGCTCAATGTTATTTTGTGTTTAATTTGTGTTGCATATTGCAACAACTGTAACAATTGCATTTAAAAGTCTATTGCTATTTGAAAGTATTCAATTGCGACATCTCATTCTGAGAAAGTATTAATGATACCTACTTGTGGTTCTAAAATAAACAACTATATATTTTTATATTCAAAACAATTGGCCTAGAGTTCAGTTCTTGAGTGTGTGAGATCATTTGCTGACTGAGTATGTACAACAAATGCTTTACACTGTCCTCTGATACTGCCTTACTGCTCGATCAAGCTACCACTTTAGAGAGTAAGGTTATATCTAACTTTAGCCTCTGCCATACCTCTGGGAACTGTGGACTCTGGGCACACTGTACCTTACTTTTGTGCAGTATATACAGAGCCACTTTTTTACAACCGTATTGCGGCAATATTTAGTAGGCTGCAATTGAGATAAAATATTGGGACTTCTGCCACAAGACTGAGGGAAAACTCCTAAGATCCCTCTCGACTCTTAATAACGCCTGTCCACTGGCCGCCTGCAGGCTGGACTTTGGACTCAGGAGTGCCTGGGTGCAGGGTCTATGCGCCTTAATAAGGTGGATAGCCAGCTTGGCTAGAGCGAGAGAAGGAACCCTGCGAGCTTTGCTCAAAAAAGAACTTTTGGGCAATTTCAAGGAGTTCTCCAAACTCGTTGGCAATTTCAGAAGGGCTGTGAAAATCTTGGGGCTGGAGGAAAGCGCACTCTTCTCCTATACTCCCACGCAGTTAAAGCAGGTCCTTAAGGAGGCTTCGTGGGAGTACTGTTTCCTAACCGACAAAAAAACAGTTGGCGACAAAAGGAACGTGGAGCCGCTAATCTCCTCCTATAGGTTGAAACAGCCCCAACCGTACGCCCTGTGGAATTTACCACATGGTATACGTAGGTTCTGGTTCTTATTACGGTATGACTTAATCCCTCTTAATGTGCTGCTGTCCAAATGGTATGGCACCTCGCCGTTGTGCAATTTATGTAAATTGAATAACCAGGACTGTATGCATGTACTTTTGATTTGTCCTATGCTACGTAGCTTGCGCAACCGATGGCTTAAAGTAATCTGTCTACGCCTCAGTATCGTCACTTTTCAAGATTTTCTTCATGCACTTTATTGCCCACCTAATGAAATGTTTTGTGCCTATGTTTTTAACTTTTTTAAAGGATTTTTAGCTATTTATTAATCTTTTGGAAGGTGGTCCCGGCCTGGCCTTGTGGGACTGATGGTTTGCAGTGCACCTATCACAGTTCGAATAGCATGTTTTTATAACTCTTGTATTTTTGATGATTGTATGGTTTTGTATGTTCATGTTTATGTGGCCCTCTTTTGAGAGCCAAAACATAATAAATAAAATTTGAAATTTGAATTTAGTAGGCTGTGGAAATTATATCGGGAAAACAACAATGCGCCGTATTGCGGCCTTCCTTTACTATAATGCGGAGTAATGTTTACTTATAATCAATTGTCAGGCCTGCGCAAGTGCGTGGACGAGCGAGCCTTGAACTACTGCGCACGCACATACAAGAACTACCAAAATGGCCGCAGGCTCTATCGCGCATGTGCGGAAAAGGTCAAATCCTTTATATCTGGTCTTTCCGCGAGCAGCAAACGCTTCGCATTCTTTCTCAGATGGTTAATTACTTACCTGCTGTGTTTCCTGAGGCTGTGCTTTCCGGCGCTTTTCAACGGGCAGTGATACGGCATCTTGCTCCGTTGTGGCGGCTTCTCTCGTCTCGTTTTCAGCAGGCCCTTTTTAGTTTTGCGTGTTTGGGCCAGTCCTGGTACCAGTGTCTTTTCCCTGCTTCCTGGAACCTCTAGACTATCTGACCTGCATTTCAAAGGAAAGGAAGACATTGAAATCAGAATTTCCTTCTGGTTTACATGGTAACAGCGCTTCTGCGCTGTCTATATTTGTGCTATTATTTTTGCATTACTAACCTAATCCAGTGCTCCTGCGCTGTGGACTTCGCTCTTCTCTTGTTTCATAGAAAGAAACAAAGCCTCCAGTATTCTGTACCTGCATGAAGGAGATTTTATTTTACATTCAGTTACTTTCATTTGGAATATTTTCAGCGAGCTACATTAGGAATAGATACATAAACAGACAAGCTTATTCAAACCTTTAGCCTATTACACAAAAGAAAGTGATTGTATTTAGTGTATTCTGTTTTATTCCTAGCACCAGAGATTATTCTACACCATTGCACCAACAATCACGCATTATACACTTA
>NW_028241960.1:0-62405 GCF_964263255.1 Lissotriton vulgaris | reverse complement strand
AAGGGGGTGGTGATGGACGGAGCATCTGAACCAATCAAACACTCACACCCAGTCAACAGATCTGGGTTTACTCCATCACCATTCTTTAGCCCACTCTGCCACCCCAGTTCAGACATTGCCATATGCAAATCAGTCTGACCCTGTGCCTCATGGGAACAGTACAGCCCGAACTGCCAAGCCATGCCTTCCCTGGACCGGAAACAAGCTTCCTAGGACCGGTTTCTGGCATTACAGCCGTCTTCAGCCAGGCTTGCTTGAATCCAGTGGCAAAGTGAGCAAGGGACTCACGTCTGAGCATACCCTGCCAACTTGTGGCGAACAAAGCGGTACAAAAGGGGGTGGTGATGGACGAAGCATCTGAACCAATCAAACACTCACACCCTGTCACCAGATCTGGGATTAATCCATCACTGTTCTTTAGCCCACTCTGCCACCCCAGTTCAGACATGGCCATATGCAAATCAGTCTGACCCTGTGCCTCATGGGAACAGTACAGCCCGAACTGCCAAGCCATGCCTTCCCTGGACCGCATTCAAGCTTCCTAGGACCTAGGACCGGTGTCTGGCATTACAGCCGTCTTCAGCCAGGCTTGTTGAATCCAGTGGCAAAGTGAGCAAGGGACTCACGTCCGAGCATACCCTGCCAACTTATGGCGAACAAAGTGGTACAAAAGGGGGGGGGGGGGTGATGGACGGAGCATCTGAACCAATCAAACACTCACACCCAGTCAACAGATCTGGGTTTAATCCATCACCGTTCTGTAGCCCACTCTGCCACCCCAGTTCAGACATGGCCATATGCAAATCAGTCTGACCCTGTGCCTCATCGGAACAGTCCAGCCCGAACTGCCAAGCCATGCCTTCCCTGGACCGGAAACAAGCTTCCGAGGCCCGGTTTCCGGCATTTCAGCCGTCTTCAGCCAGGCTTGCTTGAATCCAGTGGCAAAGTGAGCAAGGGACTCACGTCTGAGCATACCCTGCCAACTTATGGCGAACAAAGTGGTACAAAAGGGGGGGGGTGATGGACGGAGCATCTGAACCAATCAAACACTCACACCCTGTATATATATATATATATGTATATACACATATACATATATATATATATATAAATATATATATATATATACAGATATATATCCAAAGAACTACCTCTGAGCAAAGGAGCCTCGACCCTACAGGGTGGCCTCAGAACAATGGGCACGGAGCAGCCCGTCCATTTGACATCCGTCCATCCATCCATAAAGAAAACACATAAGGCCCAATATCGGAATAGGAGCATTTTAATCACAGGTTTAGCAGCGCAAAGCCATCTCCATTCCCTTACGCGTTTCGGCATCTTACTGCCTAGATCACAGGTGGAGACAATGCTTTGCTAAGTGCATACGTGCGCACTTTAAAACTTCAAAATCACGTGACAGTCTTTTTAAAATACAGTCCCCATGATGCATTGCACTGGTAGTCATAATAAAGTGCATGGAATTTTAATATATTATATTTCTCTTTTAACCCCTTCGCTGCGGCGGCTATTCCGCCGCAGCGCTAAGGGGGAGGCGGGGCCACGTGGTGCTCCCGTGCTCATGACGGAACCGCTCCGTCACGCCCGAGGGGGAGTTGTGCTTGTGACGGTACGGTTCAGTCACGGCCCGCCCGCTCTTTAGAACGTCAGCGCAGGCGCGGAATACGCGCCGCGCAGGCGCGGCGAGCGGGCCGTGACGGAACCGTTCCGTCACCAGCACAGCCCACCGAGCATGGGAGGGGTTAAATGTCCCATTCTTTTCAGTGTATGTTTCAATAATAGTGGGTTTCATTACTCACGCCGTCACGTTGATCTTTCATGGCATGATGCTGTTATTTCATGTTTGCAAGCGATAATGCCCCTTTCCGGCACGATCAGAATGAGAGGTATCTCCCTCTCTCTGAATCCCTTCCTGCAGCCACTGTATTTTCGCTGAAGTAGCTTCCTTGGTTAGGATTGCAGTGGCGAGTGAGTTGTGCTCCAGGTTAAATATCCAAAGAACAGCCTCCTAGCAAAGGAGCCCTCGACCCTAGAGGGGGGCCTCAGAACAACGGGCATGGAGTAGCCGTCCGTTTGACATCCATCAAGAAAACACATGAGGCCTAATACCGAAATAGGAGCATTTTAATCACAGGTTTAGCAGCGCAAAGGCATCTCCATTTCCTTATGCATTTCGGCGTCTTACTGCCTTGATCATAGGTGGACACAATGATTTGCTCAGTGCATACGACTTCAAAATCACGTGACAGTCTTTTTAAAATACAGTCTCTATGATGCATTGCACTGGTATGATTGTGAAACAACAGTTGAGGAAGTGTAGAGGTAATGATAGAATCACCCTCCTTACTGAACTTTTTAAACAACAAGATTCTATCAATGTGCAATGGTGAATAAATTAAATAAATTGGTGATGATGGGCTTATCTACTAAGTGAGGAACATGGCTCTCTCTTGAGATGACAAGACGAGGGCACTATGTGCTTTTAAAATACCCCTCACACACTAAGAACCCCTTAGTGTCATGCTTCATCATGGGGGTCTTCCCGTCCCTCTACGGGGCGGGACTTGCTGCGACCTACGAGCTACGTGGGAGCACTAGTTGATGTACCAATAGACTATGTGTGGTGCAGTGTTGGTGATATCAGTGAAGTGTAGGGACCTATATATGTGAATTCAAAAGTAAAAATTCCCTGGCTAGTAGAAAAAAACAATTTTATTAACTTCTCTAGCTGGGAACGTTAAAAAGGGGGTTTTGTGTATGTAGAGCAAATGGCTAACTACCTGGTCAACATGTTTCGTAAGTAGTCCCCTACTACTTACTCATCAGGACCTCTGATGGTCCCTACAGAAAATTATATATACTCAATTTTGAATTCTAAAGTGTAAGCCTAAAGTCCTATAACTAAGTAGCAAAAATCGGCTACCTAGTTAGGCTTCCGGGCTTGAGTGGGCCCAAAGCGTAGAAAAAACTGACCTAATATGGTCTCTGTAAAGAAATGGGAGAAAAAGGGAAGACAAACAAGAAACATATAAATTCAATGTTATAGGAGTCTTTGCACATAGTTTTCAATGTCTGCTTGGAAAAACTATCATTGCATGTCCTCTTTTGACATAAGCGTTCATATTTGGCTTAAATCGTGGATAGAAAATTATAGAGTACACTTTTCGCACTCATAATGGCAAACTTTGTCATACGTTCGTTATAACCACATAGGTATGTGGATTAGTTCATCTCAAGGCGCACACACATGTCTCAATGCATCCGATTCATACACCTGGCTAGGGAAAGGAAAAAATGCTTTAACTGATATTTGCGACATAATGGCTCTGAGTCTTAAAAGAATGGTACAACGAAAAACGTTTAATGTTTTTCTGAAAATGCAAATCGTATGAGAACGCGATTATCGCGTATAACGGAATAAAAATAAGTATACATACTAGTAAGACACGTTTAGCGTGCCTCATGAGCTGGCAAACGAAGGGTTCTCCATGCGGTATACTGAAAAGAGAAACCGCATCTTTCTGTCATTTCACGAGCTGCGCATATTTCATTACTTCAGCACTGTAAGCGACCCAAGTTTAAAGACTCGTGGTTAGAGTCTAATACTCACGTTACCACTTTGCAGAGCAATGCCTCAATCCTACCCTTGTGCCACTCCGAGGATAAAGGTGGCCGTATGTTTGCTGTCTTTTAACCGGAACAAGAGACTGTGTTGTCATCCCTAACTCGTATCTCCGGGAAAGACTAGACCGCTAACCCAAAATGGCCGCCATGGGTGGCTATGCAGTGTTCATGAAGTCTTTCTTCTATGTTCCCGTCAAATTTCAACATGGTCAAATTAATTTGTGTACTTCTTACCTATGATGATAGAGTAAAGGTTCTCGATATTCTCAAAAGTTATTAATGGTCAAAGGTCGAAAAGTACACAAATGTGTGTCTCACATAGGGAGAGTGAGGTTTCTACATGTACTATGAATTTTTTTTTGTTGCATAAAAAAAGTAAAATTATTCACTGCGCATGGGTATCATAGATGACTCATAAGCATATCTAATATTGGGAGAGGGCAGTTCCTGCATACACTGTCCATTTTATCGTTGTTACAGCACATGTAGTAACCACTTTCTTGCCTCACAAATGCGTTTCAAGATACATATACACAGTGATTAATATTGGTCTTCCCTGCTACGAAAACTAAAGGAACAACGATAAAATGGACAGTGTATGCAGGAACTGCCCTCTCCCAATATTAGATATACCTTTGACCATTAATAACATTTGAGAATATCGAGAACCTTGACTCTATCATCATAGGTAAGAAGTACACAAATTAATTTGACCATGTTGAAATTTGACAGACTGCGCGCCCGCCATCTTAGCTGCTCAGACCCTGCGCCGCAGCACTTGTTCCCCCTTCTGGGGCTTGGCAGACCTGGAGGACCTCTGTGATCCCTGAGAGGCCTGCATGAGACTCAAGAGAGACCAGACACAGCAAAATCCCCAGTCGCCCCCACTTTGGCTGCATACCACAAGACGCAGTAAGAGACGCCCGCCATTTTAGATGACTGGTCTATGAGAGACTGCGGCGGAGGCTTCGGAAGGTGTGCTGACCAGACCCCACAGAGTACGATTGCCACGAGGGAGTGCCCGTGCCCAGAACAGAGCCTTAGGCACGGGCTCATCGTTTGGCCCACCGGGGCCGGAGGCGGGAGAGGTGGGCGCCGGCGGAGAGGAGCGAGCCCGCCATTTTGAGGCCTGAGTGACGTCCGGGTCATGTCTGGGCCTCAGTGACTGGCTGGAGGATGTGGGGCCCAGGAGATCGGGCTCTGCACAGGTACGGGGGCAGGGTGTGTCATTGCTGCCGCTGGGGAGGGGTCAGCACTGCGCTCTAGACTGCCTGAGGCTCCCGATCCCCTGCTATCACCACGGGACCAGGGACATACCCCGGCGGCGGCACCACTGCCCTGCTGAGCGCGACAGCCACCACTGCTGCAGGCCACCCGCATGGCAGTACAAACCCAGCGGGGCACCTAGCCACCGATACCTCACCTGACGCTGCGGCCCGCGATCCTTGCTGGGGCTGAACGTTCCCTCCTGGACCTCCGCTTGCGGTGCTGGTAGAGTCCACTTGCCCCCTTGGGAGCTGGTAACCACCTGAAGAGTTGTAAGGCACAAGATCATTCACTTAGACACTTGCCATCTCAAAGCATTGGACCTACCCGTACACCACCATTACATCCTCAGCCTCTGCGCAGCTACATTGTAAGGGACACAGGCACTGATTAGGTTGATAGCCCTGAGGTTCTGCCAGTCCGGTTCCTGCTCCATTGAAGGTCTTTGCTCTCCTGGAGCCTACATACACCTCAAGGCCTTGGGAGACGGTGCCCCGCATCACTGCAATACTGGGCCTGATTCACATTTGCTGCACACACTTGTAGTCACCAGGGCTTTGAAGCGAGGAACACAGATACAACTGACTAGCAGCAGCTGTTAGCGGTGTGCCGCTTTCCCAGGGATCCACAGCAATAAGACACTACTCCTACACGAACATGACTTGTTTAAAGCCCGGGAAGGACCCTTCAGCAACCCCTATAGATGTTACAGCACGGCCCTAGGGAACAAACCGGGCACAGTCCCTGCTCCTGATGCGACGTTGGCAGCCGGGAGCCCCTCGGAGCCAGTCACACAATCTTTCACGATCCTCTTTATGCAGGAACTCAAATCTGAAATAGGGTAATTGCGCACTGAGGTCCAGACCTGCGTCAAAGATCTCCTGAAGGATGTGGGGGAACTGGGCGACAGAGTGGATGATCTTGAAAGAACTCTGGATACCCGCACAGAAGATCAGGAGCACCCGTGGCAGTGGTTAGCTACCCTAGAAGAACAGCACATCGAATGGCAGATCAATCAGGAAGATTTGGAAAATAGCAGATGTCGGAACAACATACGCCTTCGGGGGATTCCGATTGGAGCGGTAGGAGCTGGTATAATGACTTTTGTGGCTGACTTGCTTCACGAAATTAGGAGAGATGATGACGCCTCACTGCCTGCATTGGACCGCGCACACCGGGTGGCTGGACCTTCTGGGAGGCCAGGCCTCGTTCCTGACACCCTGACTCGGGTCCATTTCTTTACCGAGAAGGAAGCCATCCTCAAGGCTGCTAGGGACAAACCCAAGATCCAGTTCAAGGGCGCACCCATCCAGTTATTCCAGGACTTGGCTCCCACAACACTATGACGTCGCAGAGACTTCGGACCCATCACGGACAAACTCCGGGAGCTCAACATCCGCTACCAATGGGGGCACCTTTTTGCCCTCATATTTCAGTGGGAGTCCAAACGGCAAGTGCTGAGACCCTACAGAGAGGCGGCCCAACTACTTCAGATTCATGACTCTCCCCCGCCAAGTCCTTCATGCATGCCTGCGACGACCCGAGTCCCACTAAAGCCGCAGTGGAATTTGGTACGCCATCCTCAACACCCATCTTCCAGAGAACGCAGCAGCTTTTCCCAAGAAAAGCAGGACATAATTCAGCACATTAGATCCTTGTAAGGAGGCCAGGCACCCGCAGGCTCGCAAACGGCTGCCAATAAATAAATAGTCTCTATGCTTGCTGACCAACCCAAAAGATGTACCCCTCGCCTCGACATTGCAGCCATTCTAATTTCTTTTCCACCGACCAGGCTGTACCCCCTGACTTGCTACACAGCGCGATGACCGACCCCCACTCCTCTTCCTGGGAGAGTGACATTTCCGGGACAGCCTGTGCCAGAGTGCCTGGCTACTCCCTAGACTGGATTAGGAAATGTTGCCCACGTTGGCCGTTACAGTATTTAGTTGTTTTTTTTGCACCTACCCTTTCCCCTCCTTCCCTTTCCTACCCATCCACGTGGCGGGGGGAGCGCCTGTACATTTGGGAGAGTTTCCAGTGGCTACCAAGCTCCACAGATCATTTCCTTGAGACGCCAACCCTCCGCCAACGAAAGGTGACTATGTCCTCCTTACCTTGTTAGAAGATTGTTTCCCTTAATGTGAAAGGATTCAATTCCCCCAACAAACAGCACCAAGTATGGAAGTACCTCCTGTTGCAAAACCCCAACATACTTTTCTTCCAAGAGACCCATCTCCTCAGGACTGATGTAACGCGCATGTCTCACCCACGTTTCCCTCACCAATTCTCGTCTTCAGCAGCCACTAAGACTGCGGGGGTAGCTATCCTCTGTCGGGCGGGCATCTCCGTATATGCGCCAAATCAGTGTCAAGACGCCTTCTTGCTTGGGATCCTACGAGAGCATGTAGTGCCTGTGAATACGGACCTCATAGTAGGGGGAGATTTTAACTTACTATGGGATGCGGTGGTAGATCGCAGTGGAGGCGCGTTCCATGGGGTGGGTGCTATGTCGGCAGCAACAAAAAAATCTCTCACTGCTTTAAATCTTGTAGACGCCTGGCGTTACTACTCCTCCGAGATTCGTGACTACACCTACTACTCCCATGCGCACCGCTCCTATTCTCGTATCGACTTCCTTCTTCGTGTCGCATTCCCTGGTTAAGGGCACCCTCTCAGCAGATATCTCTGATATATCGATCTCTGATCACGCGCACCTAGAACTACTCCTTCACGGGCGCTTCTCTAACCCCTAGTGGCCTACTAGATGGCGATTTCCACCCCACATTCTTAGGGAACCGGTGGATATGGAAGAACTCCAAGCTACCATCTCATTCTTTATCAAAACCAACGACCTTCCGGAAACGCCTCTCCCTGTTTTATGGGATGCGCTCAAAGCTACGATTCACGGCGCTCTTACGTCCATCGCTATTGCCAGGTCGCGGGAAGCTCGCTTGTATGAAACCAAACTCACGTGCAAAATCAAAACACTTGAGAAATTAGATCAGGAGTGCCCTTTGGCGATACACAAGAGACGTTGGGCTGTCCTCAGATGCCAGCTGCGGGCGCACAGAACAAGCAAGGCCGAACGCGCTTCACTCGCATTGCGAAAGCGCTATTACGATGGAGGAGACAGGGTAGGTACTGTCCTGGCGCGTTGCCTGAGAACACGTGCGCCCAAAGCCCACATCGCCAAACTAAAGTTGGGAGATGGGTCTTCGGCCATAACAGAATCCGAAAAAAATTCAAACGTTTCAGCACTACGATGCGTCTCTCTTTGCTCGCGATCCGCCTGCCCTTGATCAAATATTGACCACCTTAGATGCTTGCGCCTGGGACCCCCTGAGCGAGTACCATTCCAAGCTACTAGAAGAGCCTATCACTCTAGAGGAGTTATCTAGTGCCCTAAAAGAACTCCCACTTGGAAAAACGCCAGGTCCCGACGGGCTCCCATTCTTCTTCTATCGCACCTTCCTGCCACAACTCCAAAAATATATGTTACGCCTCTTTAACTCCTTCACAGACCCAATCGGGCCTTCCCCGGATATGGCAATGGCGCAAATAGCCCTCATTCCGAAACCTTGGAAAGACCTTACGCTCTGTTCTTCCTTTCGCCCCATCGCCCTGTTAAATACAGATCTCAAACTATACACCAAAATTCTTGCTAAAAGGCTTAGCGTGCACTTACCTAATCTCAGCGAGACGGACCAGGTTTGTTTGAAAGCCGCGAAACCAGAGGATACCGGCCTGCCTGCTCTCACTGGATGCTGAAAAGCATTTGATCGGGTGGACTGGGTATTTCTCTGTGCCGTCTTACAGAAAGTAGGCCTAGGCCGCAGATGATAGCGCGCATTATGGCTCCTTACATCTCACCAATCGCCAAGGTGCGTGCAAATGGTCAACTCACACAGCCCATCTCCATCCGTAGGGGTACTAGACAGGGCTGCCCCCGTCACCCCTATTGTTGTAATGTAATGTAATGTAATGATGTCTTGTAAAGCGCATGAATCACCCCACATGGGGTATCTCCGCGCTGTAGACCGCTGGGGAACCCGTCCTGGCTTTCCCTGTGAGATTGTCCCTACTGGGTATCTCCAAGGTGAAACCAGGCATCCCTGGCGTAAGTGGGGGGTCGTTGTGGAGATGAGGCAAGCTAATGCCCAGAGTTGCCGAGTGTGATCCCTGGTTAGAGTAGGCACCGAGGCGAGAAATATCGAGTCCGCTGACCCTGGTACACGACCCTGCTGCGTCGGGAATTGAACCCTGGTCCCGGGCCGTCCTCTGCTTCCGGGTCTGCCGACTCTAACCAGTGAGCCACACCACTCCACTCGCCCTTGTATTGGAGCTACTCGCTATTATGATACGACGGTCACCTGACATTCGTGGGATTACCCTTGGGGGCATTGAACATAAGATTGCCCTCTTTGCGGATGACCTACTTTTTACCCTGTCCGATCCATCATACTTGCTCCCAGCAGTGCCTACCCTGCTCCAGACGTATGAGCAAGCCTCAGGGCTTAAAATTAACCATGTGAAATCCTGAGCCCTTAACTTTACGATCCCCGTTGACGAGATTGCGACCTTGCAAGCCCTAGTCCCTTACCAATGGGCGACCAGCTCTGTAAGATATTTTGGACTTAATCTAACACCGGACTTAGCTACCTGGTCCCAAGCTAATTGGCAAGAATACAAAAACTCAGTCATTACCGATCTACGAGCGTGGAAAGCCTTGCCGTTTTCCTGGTTGGGACGCCTTAATACGGTTAAAATGTCCGTTCTACCGAAGATTCTTTATTTATTTCAAACTTTGCAGACGCCCATCCCAGAGCACCAAATTCAGGGGCTACAACACGAATTGACCGCCTTCATATGGGTGGGGAAAAAGGGCACGATTCTCTTTTAAAATTTTAATGCTCCCTCGCGATAGAGGTTGGCTCGCCTGCCCTAATCTGATAGAATATTATTGGGTGTTACATCTTCACTTTATACCAGAGTGGATGGCGTGGAAGAGTGAGAAGGTGTGGTTTTACATGGATAGGGCGGTCACCTGTCGCCCTCTTTGGGATCATCCATGGTTGCCTCGGGCAGTGCGTCACCGCAGCGCCTACATGGTGGTTCCTACTAAAAGGGTACTTGAGATCTGGGACAAAGTGGCGGTCCGTAGGGGCCTCACCTCCTTCCCATCCACGCATACCCCAATTGTTCGCAATCCGCAGTTTCCCCTGCGTGTCATTCACCCTATTTTGCTAAATGGACGGATAAGGATTGTAGAACGATACGCGACTTATTCTTGGGCGAGGATGTCAAAACATTTGCTCAATGCAAACAAGAATTGCGACTATCTGAGGTGGATACATTCCAATTTATCCAGCTCCGTCACTGGATACAGGGATCCTCTTTATCATAGGCGGCCACGCGACCTTTCACACCGTTTGAACGGCTGGCAGGTACATTCGGCACCTCCAAGGGATTAATCTCTCTCATCTACCAGGTTCTCTAGCACTCACAACGCTCGGACCCTCACCCATACCAACAGCAGTGGCAGTCTCTTTCTGATGAAGACATTGCCCCTTGTCAGTGGACGGGCCTCTGGCGCGACACATTCCAAAAACTTTCCATAGCATCCTCCAGCAGGAATCAGCCTACAAGGTAATGACTCAATGGTACTACACCACCTCTCGGCTTCAAAAGATGTTCCCCAACACGTCTCCCCTGTCTTGGCGCTGTACTCAAGCAGTGGGGGATTTTATACACATTTGGTGGTCGTGCCCTCTCCTGTCTACCTATTGGAAAGAAGTTCTCAGTCACATTAAACGGGTGCTCGGGTACCCCCTGTCTGAAAGTCTGCTCACAATCATCCTGGGCCTTATGCCAGTCAACCTGCGAGCTATGAACCGCCGAGACTGGCATCCCAGTCTTCGCATGCTGGGTGCCGCAAAACAGACTATTGCCCTTTACTGGAAGAAAGCAGAAACACCTTCCATAAACGTGTGGTTCACCCGCCTGTGGCACACAGTGGCTATGGAGTTGCTTACAGCGCGCCTGCAACTTCGGGACACCAAATTCACAAAGTTGTAGAAACCGTTGGTGGACCATCTGGGACGACTGGAAAATATTAGACTACAGCCACCAAGACTCCGAGCCTTATAGCTTTTTGATGACGCAGTTTATCCCACGGACCCAGAGGGCTTCTGGAATCCCACTGACTGATCACTTTGCATGGCACACTTATACGCTCTCCACGACTTAGACATGTTACCTCCTGACGCATTGACAATTAATGTCATCCTCGACCTTGCCCCGTATGTTATCAGAGATAGTAGCTGGTATAGGCAGCGCAGTGCATCTCAGCGATGTGAAATGTTCCAGAAAATGAAGTAGGGCACCACAACTTCCCCCCGCCACATCACCTCCCCTTCCCCACTATCCTTTTCCTATCTTCCATCCCTTCCTATGGGTTGTTTCTTCTTTTTCTTTTTCTCTTTGTTTATGATGTACAGCTAATGGGTACAATAATAATACTGTAACGCTGTAAAGGCATGCTTAATGGAGGACGAGTTCTAAAAACGTTGGCACGTGGCCCTGCACTGTGGAGGCTTCGCTTCTACCACCAGACAAGTGGATCTCTGTGAAACTAGCACTAGCGACTCTTACATCCGACACTGTCTTTTGCTAAGGATGTGTTCGACAGCACTACGTAATGAGGTTACATCTGATTGAATAGGCCCTCTGTGCTAGCATTGTCTGAGATGATATATAGATTATAGAATCTCGTGCTTATCCCATCATTATTGCCTTGAAACGCCTGTATATTGTTGTATCAAGTGCTGCGTTGTGTTCTTCTATAAATGCTAATAAAAACGTTGTGCAACAAAAAAAATATAGTCCCCATGATGCAATGCACTGGCAGTCATAATCCGGTGCATGGAATCTTAATGGATTATATTTCTCTTTTAAATGTCCCATTCTTTTCAGTGCATGTTTCAATAATAGTGGGTTTCATTACTCACACCATCAGGTTGATCTTTCATGGCATGAATGATGCTGTTATTTAATTTTTGCCAGCGATAATGCTCCAGCTCCGGCACGATCAGAATAAGAGGTATCCCCCTCTCTCTGAATCCCTTCCTGCTGATTTTGAGATGCCATCAATGATGTCAGGAGTGATGTCACTGACCATGTCATGAGTGATGTAATATGTGACGTCATCAGCAGTGCATTGCGGGCGCGCAAGTTATAGTTGCAAAATCATCCTGTGCCCATAACTTTTTCTGACAGCACCTGGTGGTAACTGACTCTGACTAACCAGGCTTAGAGCCAGTGCTAACCTAAAAGACAGTGAAAACACCTACCTACACTAGAGAACACTGTGGGTTGGGGTCCCCCTGTAATTAGCATGACCTCCTCTGTAAGGCCCTAGTACATACTAGAACAGGGGAATTAAAACGACCTCTAAGTCAGAGGTGCAGAAATATGCTACTTTGACTAGTAGTCGCGTTTGCAGAGTGGTGGAGAAAGGGTGCTGGGCGTCCTGTCAACGCTCAGGAATTCTGCTGCGTAGGACTTACAGGAGGGATTCTTCGCCCCCAAACTCCCTCAGGACTAAATTGGACTTCATCCCCCATCCCGTACTCTTCCACGAGGCACGTTTGCAGAGTGGTAGAGAAAGGGGGCCACTATGTGGGACTTACTGGAGGTAACAAGAGAGGTAGTTGGCCCCCAAGGACATCCTTGGGGGCCAACTTCCCAAACTATTGCCTCCAGTCAGTCGCACACAGCAGCACTGGTAAGTACTCGTACCAGGCCATGTCCACTTTGCCCACTACTCTACAAACGCGCTACCTGGCACGCTATTGGATGGGGATTGAAGTCCCCTTCACTGCTGGGGGTCCTTTAGGGGCCAAATAGGCTACCTTTTACCTCAAGTAAGCCGCACGCAGTAGGATTGATGAGAGGTAGACTAAGGCCATGCCCCCTTTCTCCATCACTTTGCAAACGTGCCCCCTGGCACGTTGTAAGTTGGGGGATTAAGTCCCCTTGAATCCTGAGGGTTCCTGGGGTCCAACTAGCCCACCAGGTACCTCCAGTACCTCCAGTAAGCGCCACCGAGCTGTGTTGCAGAGAGGTGTTAAAAGGAGCGTGGCCAGGCCCACATCTCTGCAGCGCAGTGGCGCTTACTGGAGGTACCTGGTGGGGTTGTTGGCCCCCAGGGACCGTCAGGATTGAAGAGGAATTAATTCCCCAACTTAAAATGTGCCACAGAGCGTGTTTGCACACATGTCACCTCAGGCCCTGCCCCCTCCCTTCAACACTGTGCAAACGCACCCGTGGCGCATTTTAAGTTGGGGGATTAAGTCCCCTTGAGCCTGAGGGTCCCTGGGGTCCCTCCAGTAAACGCCACAGAGCTGCGTTGCAGATTGGTGTAAAAAGGGGCACGGCCTGGACCTCTCTGCAACGCAGCGCAGTGGTGTTTACTGGAAGCACCTGGTGGGCTAGTTGGCCCCCAGGGGCCCTCAGTATTGAAAGGGAATTAATTCTCCAACTTTAAATGGCCACAGGGCGTGTTTGCACACATGCCACCTCAGGCCCCGCCCCCTCCCTTCACCACTGTGCAAACGCGCCCGTGGTGCGTTTTAAGTTAGGAGATTAAGTCACCTTGAATCCTGAGGGTCCCTGGAGTCCAACTAGCCAACTAGGCACCTCCAGTAAGCACCGCAGAGCTGCATTGAAGAGAGGTGTAAAAAGGGGCATGGCCTGGACCATGTCTCTGCAGCTAGTCGGCCCCCAGGGACCCCCTGTATTGAAGGGGGTCCCTTGGGAAGAGTGTTGCTGGGAAGGGTGGGGCCTCGGCGATGATGGTCTTTTTTTTTTTTTTTACAAGGGGAGCTGTGTAGCCCCCCTTCCTTTTCTATTTTATGGGCCCTGGGGACCTCATTCCCCAGAGCCTGACCCCTATTTTTTTTCTTTGGTGCCCCCTTCCCGATGCCAGATTCGGCCCGGGGTCCCCATCCCCCGGGACAGGCCTATGAGTGATTTTTAATTTTTTTAAATTTGAATATTATTATGGGGGATGGGGGCTGCGTGGCCCCCCTCCCTGGCCACTTCTGGCCCCGGAGACCCCATCCCCAGGCCTTGGCCTCTCGTTGGGGACAGTGGCGGCAGTCCCTGCCGGTTCCCCGCGTCCTGCCGGAGCCGGCATTGCTTTTCCATATGGGGAGCTGTTGACATGCAGCTCTCCGTGTGGAAAAGCAATCTGGTTTGGATTTTGGAAGAGAGAGCAGGTTACCTGCTCTCTTCCAAAAATCCAAAGCAGTGTTTGCTATGAGAGGCCGGGAGCGCCCTGCCATAGCAAACAGCAGTGTCTCTGGGGTTTGCACCCCGGGACACTGCAGGAGCCGGAGCGTGGCGGTCTCCAGGGCCATAACAGGCTCCAGGAGGGTGGGTGCGTGGCCCCCTCCCAACCAATGCACAGCCCCGGGGAGGTGGTGGTCCCCGGGGCTCGGGGGTCCGTAATGGACCCCTAAATTTGCATTTTTTGCCCCAAGGAGGTGGCGGTCCCTGGGGGTATTGGGGGGGGGGGGGCTCGAGCCCCCCTACAGTTATATATTTTTTTTAAAAGAAGCCCCGGGGGTGGCGGTCCCCGGTGCTTTGGAAGCCCCCCATACATTAAAAAAACAAGCCCCGGGGGTGGTGATCCCCGGGGCTGCGGGGGCACTGTGTACCCCCGCAAATATTTTATCAAACCCCGGGGGTGGCGGTCCCCGGGGCTGCAGTTGTCCCCCTGGGCCCCCGCAATTTTATAACAGCATGCCCCCGGGACTTGGCCCACCCGGGGGCTAAATAAAAATGAAGCACTGGAGTTTTTTTTATTTTCGTCCGGATTCACGCACCCAGCGTGAATTCGGCCAATTGCATCAAACAGGCTGGAGGGCAGGACATCGTGTGTGATTCTCCAAATGCATGGGGCATTTGTGTTGGATATTTTGCGCGGCGGTCCCAGCCGCGGGAGAAGGCACCGTCACCAGCTGAAACTGAAGCTGTCTCAGCAGGATGAAGCCGTCAGAACTGAACGATCAGAACTGTAAGCGGTACGATGTTCCGATATGCACATTAGCCAGCTCCACAAGTGTGTACTCACTCAGAGTTTTAAATGGACTGTAATCGCGAGAAACACACTTGAACTTTCTTAAAACAAGATAAATTACCTGTACTTTGAACTGCATGCCCCACAATGCCATGGGCGTCGAAATGGACACACCCATGCAAACAGGCATGGTAATAAAGATCGTAAAAATACTGTGCAGGGCTCAGGTGTGGTGACTTACTGCCCAGGAAGAAGGGGCGCTGACCCTGAAACGCGTAGGCATGATGGAAACAAACGCGCACTTGTGAGGCTGTCTGCATCAAACAGGCTGGAGGGCAGGACATCGTGTGTGATTCTCCAAATGCATGGGGCATTTGTGTTGGAGATATATATATATATATATATATATATATATATATATATATATATATATATATATATATATATATATATACACATATATATATATATATATGTGTATATATATATATATATATATATATAATATATATATATATATATATATATTACCTACTGGCGATTGCCAGTAGGTAGTTATAGTTAGGACCTAGTTTCTATAGGAAATCCGCAACATTCTATTGGAAATAACTTTGGCGCCGGTTCATGAATCTTCGCGAATTTCCTCAAAGAACATGGCCCGCTCTGCTCCTTCCCTGAAAGTTTTGGGGGGATTTGTCAAGTGGGGGCTGAGAAAAAAGGGGGGTTCCAAAACGTGTTTTCCCCATGTTATTTTCCATAGGATGATTAGACACGGCTACAGCCCGAACTGCTGAACGGAATTACAAGAAATTTGGCAAAATGGTAGAGTCTGATTCGCAGATCACGCTTTTGCTTAAACGATGTAAATCCCTCCAGTAGTTCCTGAGAAAATCAAAAGAAAAAAAATATATATATCTAGGAGCGCGCACCCTGCGGGCACCGTGCGCGTATCGGGTGTGCGCGAGCGGAATTCTGATTTGCTGTTAGACATCTGTCAACATTCCAATCGGTCGAAACCAGGAAGTGTTGGCCGCCATTTTGTGTCTCCGAGGCAGAAGAGAGTCAAAAACAAAAGTGGAGAACATGAAAAGGGGGCAGGGTAGAGACTCCCTGACCCCCTAAATCGCGGGGTACGCGCAGGGTGCGCGCACGGAGCACGACCGGGGCGCACACGAGTCGCATATGAATGAAGTGTTACCCGATTTTCGTAAATGCTTTTAAAGCTAATATACGGTTCTTAAAAGTCAAACATACTATTTTTATAGTTATGTCACAGAATGTCTTGGGTTATTATGTACATTACATTTACAGAAATTACTTTTTCGAATGAACAAATTTTTGCGGAGTGCGTGCGAACACCGTGCGCGCATGCGTGCGAGCACCGTGCGCACACCTTCAAAAACACCACCAAAAAAAGGCCAGAATTATTTAAAAAATCAAAAATTAGTAAATAATAATACATAAATCAAAATTACAATTTAAGTATTGTAAAAAATATACAACATTTGTATAATAACAAATAAATATAATTATTGATACTTTTTAAAATTAGCATTTAAAAAACCTTTGAAATTCACTTAAAAAAACCATAGGTTTCACACACGTTATACTTAGGAATTAGCATTTAAAAAACCTTTGAAATTCACTGAAAAAATCATAGGTTTCACACCAGTTATAGTTAGTTGGACATTTTACTCATACAAAACCATTGAAATTCCCCCGTTATAGTCAGTTGTACTCACTATAACTTGCGCGCCCGCAATCCACTGCTGATGATGTCACATATTACATCATTCATGAAATGGTCAGTGACATCACTGATGACATCACTTATGACATCTCAAATGATATCACTGATGACATCACTGATGATATCATCCATGTGACAATGAAATACACCTCATCACACACTAGTATAATATTTCATCACTCACTGTAAAATAGAATGTGCCATATTTGAAACCATTGTCACACCAATAGAAATTTCTATACACACACTCAGTGATTCTTAGATCTGTACACACATCTAATCACTTACCTATAGATTCAGTGTTATATGCAGGGAATAATTAACAGAACACTATCAAATATACTTATATGCCTATTTCAACATTACACACCAGCACACATTGTATTCACTTATAAAGACATCTTACTGGCTTATGCAAACAATGGATCATACTTACATTTACTCACCTACACACTTATACAAACACCACTTCATCTATTCATATAGATAGTAAATCACACTTAGTGTGTTATAAAATCACTATTAGAAATATACAATTATCCATACAGTGACTCATACAATCACTAAGTCTTAGGCTCACCTAATTAGATATAACTGTCACATACACTGCTTTTTTTAATGGACATGTACCATTGAGAGAAATATTTCCTCACCACCGCACCCATAAACATATACAATCACTGAAACAACTGTTATAACATGTAGTCCTAACCTCTTATACCTACTGAATGAACAATTCTTACATTTTTGGGCAATCACACACCCCGCACCAAACCACATAGACATTCATTTACCCATACAAATATTCATTTAAGAAACCATAGTCTTTTACATAGCAATAAAGACAAAACAATAAAGACATTCACACAGTTTAGTAACTACACATTATATATAGTGAGACTCTACAAATTAGTCAAGGAAACAATCAATGACATTGTAACTATATCAATCAATCAATCAGTCAGTCAAACCATTTATAGAGCGCGCTACTCACCCGTGAAGGTCTCAAGGCGCTGAAGAGAGGGGGGTGCTACTACTGCCCGAAGAGCCAGGTCTTGAGGTGTTTCCTGAAGGAGAGATGGTTCCGGGTAGTTCGTAGGTGTGCGGGGAGGGAGTTCCATGATTTGGCTGCCAGGTAGGAGAACGATCTTCCTCCGGTGGTGGTTCTGCGAATCCTTGGGACGGTGGCGAGGGCGAGGCTGGCAGGTGGGTGTGTAGAACGAGAGGCTGCTGTTGAGGTATACGGGGCCCATGTCGTGGAGTGCTTTGTGTGCGTGGGTGAGGAGCCTGAATGTGGTTCTCTTGTTGACGGGGAGCCAGTGCAGGTTTCTCAGGTGGGCGAATATGTGGCTATGGCGAGGGATGTCGAGGATGAGTTGTGCGGAGGCGTTCTGTATGCGTTGTAGTCGTTTCTGAAGCTTGGCGGTGGTTCCTGCGTATAGGGTGTTTCAGTAGTCCAGTCGGCTTGTGACGAGGGCCCGGGTTACCGTCTTTCTTTCGGTGGGGATCCACCGGAAGATATTACGGAGCATGCGTAGGGTGTTGTAGCATGATGACGAGACGGCGTTGACTTGCTTGGTCATCGTGAGGAAGGGGTCTAGGATGAATCCCAGGTTACGTGCGTGATCCGAGGGCGTCGGTGCGGTGCCCAGCGCCGTGGGCCACCAGGAGTCGTCCCAGGTGGAAGGGAATTGTCCGAGGATGAGGACCTCCGTCTTGTCTGAGTTCAGCTTCATGCGGCTGAGCTTCATCCATTCTGCGACGTGGGCCCGGGTTACCGTCTTTCTTTCGGTGGGGATCCACCGGAAGATATTACGGAGCATGCGTAGGGTTTTGTAGCATGATGACGAGACGGCGTTGACTTGCTTGGTCATCGTGAGGAAGGACCTCTAGGATGAATCCCAGGTTGCGTGCGTGATCCGAGGGCGTCGGTGCGGTGCCCAGCGCCGTGGGCCACCAGGAGTCGTCCCAGGTGGAAGGGAATTGTCCGAGGATGAGGACCTCCGTCTTGTCTGAGTTCAGCTTCATGCGGCTGAGCTTCATCCATTCTGCGACGTGGCCAAAACCAACCTACAGGAAGGAATGAAAGACGTCGCAGAATGGATGAAGCTCAGCCGCATGAAGCTGAACTCAGACAAGACGGAGGTCCTCATCCTCGGACAATTCCCTTCCACCTGGGACGACTCCTGGTGGCCCACGGCGCTGGACACCGCACCGACGCCCTCGGATCACGCACGCAACCTGGGATTCATCCTAGACCCCTTCCTCACGATGACCAAGCAAGTCAACGCCGTCTCGTCATCATGCTACAACACCCTACGCATGCTCCGTAATATCTTCCGGTGGATCCCCACCGAAAGAAAGACGGTAACCCAGGCCCTCGTCACAAGCCGACTGGACTACTGAAACACCCTATACGCAGGAACCACCGCCAAGCTGTGGTTGGCTCGAAATCTGGACTGGGATGGGTCGAGCGAGTTGTTTGCCTCGAGGAAAGCAGTCAGCTGTTTATTGACGGTCTTCTCGATGACTTTGGCCGGAAAAGGAAGAAGAGAGATGGGGCAGAAGTTCTTCAGGTCATTGGGGTCCGCTGTGGGTTTCTTCAGAAGGGCATTGATTTCTGCATGCTTCCAGCTCTCGGGGAAGGTGGCTGATGCAAACGAGCTGTTTATGATGTTCCGGAGATGTGGTGCGATGATGGTGTCGGCTTTGTTGAAGATGTGATGGGGGCAAGGGTCCGAGGGGGAGCCGGAGTGGATGGATTTCATGATGTTAGTGGTGTCTTCAGAGCTGATGGGGGTCCAGGCGCTGAGGGTGGTGGTGGGGGTCGCTGGTTCGGTGACTGGAGTCGGGGTCTGGGGGCCGAAGCTGTCATGTATATCTGCGATCTTTTGGTGGAAGAACGTGGCGAGGGAGTTGCAGAGTTCTTGCGACGGTGTGATGTCATTGTTGCTGGTGCTGGGGTTGGAGAGCTCTTTGACGATGTTGAAGAGTTCCTTGCTGTTGTGGGTGTTGTTATCTAGTCGCTCTTTGAATGATGTCTTTTTGGTGGAGCGGATCAGCTGGTGGTGTTCACGGGTGGTGATCTTGAGGGCTGTCATGTTTTTTGTAGTTCGTTCGTGGTGCCAGGTTTTTTCGAGGGTTCGGCAGGATTTCTTTGATTCTTTGAGTGCGTCCGTGAACCATGGAGTTTTCCTGTTGCTGGTCACGCCTGGGGGTTCTTTAGTGGTGCGAGGTTGGTGCGTTGTTGGTGTCAGCGATGTTGGCTGGTGGTTTCTGGCTCAGTGATGAGAGGAGCTGGTCTGTGGTGATTTTGCTCCAGCATCTGCGGGGGATTTGTTGCGTGCGATGGTGGTGAGCATTCTTTTTGAAGGTGAAGTGGATGCATCTGTGGTCGGTCCAGTGTAGTCCGGAGGAGTGGCTGAAGGAGACGTGGTTGCTGGCGGGGAAGATGGGGTCGAGTGTGTGGCCAGCGATGTGGGTGGGGGTGCTCACCAGTTGGTTGAGTCCGAGGTTGGCGAGGTTGTCGAGCAGGGTGGTGGTGTTGTTGTTGCTGTTTTTCTCCAGGTGGAAGTTGAGGTCCCCGAGGAGGATGTATTCTGGTGAGGCTAGGGCGTGCGGGCTGATGAAGTCGGCGATGGTTTCCCTGAATTGTGCGCGTGGGCCCGGGGGTCTGTAGATGAGTGTTCCTCTAAGGGTGGTTTTGGGGCCGGTGTGAATCTGGAAGTGTAGGTGTTCGGCGGCGGAGAGTGTGTCTTCGGTGATGGTCGTGATGTTGATGGTGTTCCTGTAGACAATGGTGATTCCTCCTCCGGTTTGGTTGACGCTGTCTTTCTAGGTGATCTTGTAGCCGTCCGGGATGGCTATGGCGATGTCTGGGGCCGAGGAAGCTTTCGTCCAGGTTTCCGTGAGGAAGGCGACGTCTGGTGCTGTTGTGTCCATGAGGTCCCACAGTTCGCCGGCGTGCTTGTGGACGGAGCATGTGTTGAGGAGGATGGAATTGAGATGGTTGTTGTTGTTGCGAGGTCTGGTGGGTGGTCTGCAGGTTCGGAGGCATGTGTATTTGCAGGCTTGACAGGTGAAGGGTCTATGGGTTCGCTTCGGGGTGGCTTGGTAGCATGCAGCTGTTCGTCCGGTGTTGAGGGCGGCGGAGTCGTATCTCAGTCGGGTGCGGCCGGGGCCAGGGATTCTGGCGCTGGGCGCTTTCCAGGTGTGGACGGGCGCAGACGGGCTTGCCTTTGGCGCGCCCGCGGCGAGTCCGCTGCGCTTCCGCGCGGCTTCCTCCATAAGAGGCTAAGTAGGAGGGAGGAGCAGCTGGGAGGCGGGAGCGGGGTGGCCAATGGGTGAGGGAAGGGTTTACAGAAGGCAAAAGCGGGCGGGGGAGCAGCGGCGGGAAGGGTGGGGCGGGGGGGGGGTCAAGGGGCACAAGGGGAAGCCAAGGGAATCAGGGAGAGGACAACAGTGATGAGCACTGTGAAAACCAGACAAAATACCACAAAATACAACAACAGAAATAATGCCACAACAATTACAGCAATACCAGTCCCAAGGGCACACCAGCGGGGGGCTCCAGGCAGCAGAAGGGAGTCACGGACGCACAGGGGGAGCCGTGCGGCCTGTGGGGTGACCAGAGGTCAGGTCACCCCACATGCAATTAAAGCATTAACCCACTGAGCTATTTCACATAAAATGCAGATCTATGACCGCATGCTTTGCACTGCATCAAGCGGTACAAAAGAGGGTGGTGATGGACGGAGCATCTGAATCAATCAAACACTCACACCCAGTCAAAAGATCTGGGTTTAATCCATCACCGTTATTTAGCCCACTCTGCCACCCCAGTTCAGACATGGCTATATGCAAATCAGTCTGACCCTGTGCCTCATGGGAACAGTCCAGCCCGAACTGCCAAGCCATGTTTTCCCTGGACCGGAAACAAGCTTCCGAGGACCGGTTTCTGGCATTCCAGCCGTCTTCAGCCTGGCTTGCTTGAATCCAGTGGCAAAGTGAGCAAGGGACTCACGTCTGAGCATACCCTGCCACACTTATGGTGGCCAAAAGCGGTACAAAAGGGGGTGGTGATGGACGGAACATCTGAATCAATCAAACACTCACACCCAGTCAAAAGATCTGGGTTTAATCCATCACAGTTCTTTAGCCCACTCTGCCACCCCACTTCAGACATGGCTATATGCAAATCGGTCTGACTCTGTGCCTCATGGGAACAGTCCAGCCCGAACTGCCAAGCCATGTCTTCCCTGGACCGGAAACAAGCTTCCGAGGACCGGTTTCTGGCATTCCAGCCGTCTTCAGCCCGGCTTGCTTAAATCCAGTGGCAAAGTGAGCAAGGGACTCACGTCTGATCATACCCTGCCACACTTATGGCGGCCAAAAGCGGTACAAAAGGGGGTGGTGATGGACGGAGCATCTGAATCAATCAAACACTCACACCCAGTCAAAAGATCTGGGTGTAATCCATCACCGTTCTTTAGCCCACTCTGCCACCCAAGTTCAGACATGGCTATATGCAAATCAGTCTGACCCTGTGCCTCATGGGAACAGTCCAGCCCGAACTGCCAAGCGATGTCTTCCCTGGACCGGAAACAAGCTTCCGAGGACCAGTTTCTGGCATTCCAGCCGTCTTCAGCACTGCATCAAGGGCATTAACACTGAGCTATTTTATGATGATTCAAACATGCGATCAGGGTGCACATAGCTCCCTCCAGCAACTGTTTTAATCACCAGCCTTATCCTACACTAATGATAAACCATACACACAATGAACACACATATATCGCTGCAGCACGTGCTTTAACTCCTGTGACTTTCTTAAAATGCTGTCTGTGAAAAATGAAGTTAAGCAGAATGCCCCAAGGATCTCACTTTACTTAGCTGCCAAATGATTTTTTGACAGACCTTGTGAACACAATACTTCTAGCCATCCAGACATTTATATTTATAAATCCACTCATTCTTCAATGCAAAGTCGAGTGTTTATAATACATATTTAAATATCAAACCAAACGACATTCACTGGATGATGTAATCAGTGATGTCATCAGTGATGTCATTTGAGATGTCATCAGTGATGTCACTGACCATTTCATGAATGATGTAATATGTGACATCATCAGCAGTGGATTGCTGACACGCGAGTTATAGTGAGTACAACTAACTATAACGGGGGAATTTCAATGGTTTTGTATGAGTAAAATGTCCAGCTAACTATAACTGGTGTGAAACCTATGATTTTTTTAGTGAATTTCAAAGGTTTTTTAAATGCTAATTCCTAACTATAACGTGTGTGAAACCTATGGTTTTTTAGTGAATATATATATATATATATATATATATATATATATATATATATATATATATATATATATATATATATATATATATATATATATATATATATATATATATTACCTACTGGCAGTCGCCAGTAGGTAGTTATAGTAGTTAGGATTATTTTGAATAGGGAAATCGCAACATTCTATTGTGAATAACTTTGGCCCCGGTTGAGGAATCTGCCTGAAAATGTCCTCAAATTTGCCTCGCGGCGCTCCAGTCCTTCCCTGAAAGTTTGGGGGGGATTCGTCAAGCGGGGGCCGAGAAAAGAGGGGGGTCCAAAACATGTTTTCCCGATGTTAATTTCCATAGGGCGGTCGACCTCACTTTTAGCCCGAACGGCTGAATGGATTTCCACCAAACTTGGCAAAATTGTAGGGACTGGTAGCCCGATGTGCCTTTGCTATGTCTCAAGATATGTGCTCCAGTGGATTTTGAGTAATTTAGGTTCAAACAAATATATATATCTATAAGCGGGCCCCGGTACCCGCACCGGGGCGCTCACCAGCGCGCTACGCGAGTTCGCGCGCGGAAACCTGATTGGCTCTTGGGTGTCTGTCAACATTCCAGACAGTCCGGAGCAGCCGCCATCTTGTGTCTCGGTAGGATCGAGACACAAGAGGTGGCAAAAACAAAGGGGGAAATGACCAAAAGGGGGCAGAGTAGACCCCCCCTGACCCTCTAGGTTTGATGTGGCGGCCATAAAAGGGCCCCGTGGGGCAACAAAAAAAATATATTTTTTTTCGATTTGCGCGGGGGGAGCGCCCGGTACGCGCACCGGGGAGCGTACCGGGGAGCGTACCATGGGGGAAAAAGAATGACAGAGTTTTTTAAAAATGTAGCCTTTTTTTATAAATTAGAGGTAGTTCTAAAAAGAACTGGTTTTTTTCTTCTTTTTGTTGTTTTATATTTTTTTAATGTTTTTTGAACATTTTGTACTTTTTTTGGCTTTTATGAACAATTTGATATTTTTTTGTTATTTTTATGGGGAGAAACAAAAAACAGGGAATTGTAAACGGCTCAACTATATCAAAAAAAAAAACCGGAAAAAAATAATTGTTTTTTGGGGCAATTGTGGTTGTCTCCAGCACGGTTGATGAGCTTTATGCTTTGCTCACCATAGGTGATGGTCTTACCACAAAATATACAAGTGATCTTGTATTGCCCAAACTGGGGTTGTATGTTTGGGACCATCTCCCTTGTCTCTGCTCCCGATGGAGTGGGTTGCTTTCTTTTGGAGGTGCTGGGTGAAGATTCGGGAGGGTTTGTGGCCAGTTCTCGGACCGCTGCCGCAGCATAGTTGTTGGGATGCCTGCGCTTCATGTGGCGAATCATGGTGTTATTGCCAAATGAGTATTTCTTGTTAGGGTTCCCACTTGAAAGTTTCGTGTTACAGATTAGGCAAGTCACCTTTGGCGCATTCACCTTTTTGAGGCCACTTGGGATGGAAAAAACTCCCATACAATGTGCTGCTTTGGCCTATATGGGGTATTGTCTTCTGGCAGGAATGTCCTCCTCCCTTCCTCCTCCCCCTCCTCCTCCTCTTCTTCATCTCCACCACTGTGGTGTTGTGGTGGTCCTCTTGGTGGTGGTGGTGGTGGTGGTGGCTGAGATGCTCCTGCTGCTGCTGCTACTGAAGCCATTTTTCAGTCCAAAAAAGTGCAGAGAGGTCTTTCAACAGGTCTTCTTCACTCAAAGTACAAAGTGAGAATGAGGAAAAAAGGTGGGGGCTTTCATCATTAGGAAAAAAAAACTGTCCAGAACCAATGAAACGTGTTAATTTCAGGTCACATGACCAGGGCTTTCATCATTTGGAAACCAAAACTGTCCTGCACCAATAAAAAGTATAATTTTGAAGTCACATGACCCGACGCGCTTACGCTACGCGCCCCGGGGCGCGTTGCATAAGCGCGTCGGATGCTTACGTTTCGCGATCGTATGCGCTCGAGTGCTTCCGGGTGCGTTTACGCCATGCGTATCACGTGGACGCGGCTACGCGATACGCCACGATAATGTTTTCGTTCGCGGCAAAATCGCTAACGGGACGCTCACCGGTACGCACCCTAGGGCACGCCGCAAGACTGCGCTTTCCGGTGCGCTCACCGGGACGCGCACCGGGAGCGCTCCAGGGCAAACCCCCCCTCAAAAAAACATGAACAATATACATAAAAAAAATAGTATTACATAAATATACATTATAGGATTCATTATAAAAAATATTAAATTTCATAGCTATAGAAATTTGCTATTAAAAAACCTTTCAAATTCACTGAAAAAACAAAGGTTTCACACCAGTTATAGTTAGGAATTAGCATTTAAAAAACCTATGAAAGTCACTGAAAAAACCATAGGTTTCACACCAGTTATAGTTAGGAATGAGCATTTAAAAAACCTTTGAAATTCACTGAAAAAAACATAGGTTTCACACCAGTTATAGTTAGGAATTAACATTTAAAAAAACTATTATTAGGGGGAGGAGCTACGCAGGAAACCAAGATGGCTGGATAAGCTCCCGGCTCCGCCGACCTCCGCCAGTAGCTCGTATATCCTGCAATTTATCCTGCTTTTACACCTGAACGTGTACGCGAGCAGTTACTGACTCTGAAGGTGCAATCTTGAACTTTTTACCTTATCGGGTGACGAAGATACGCCGTGTTTCATTTTTGGCCTAACTCAGCGTGGAAGCCGGGGCCTCGATTTCCAACCCACCCGGGCTGGAGTTGAACAACATCGGCTGTGGACTTTGGGCTTCGTCCGGTCTCTCGAACGGAGACACACTTTACTTGTTTCCAATGGCGATTTAATATCCTGTCTACACCGCAGACGCCGCAGCGTGGCTCTTCGGTTGCTGCGGTCCTGTATCCGACGCCCGGAGACACTGTAAGCCTCCCGGGGGTGACGGACCGGAGCCCTGACTAGCAGCAAAGGTGTAGAAATCGTGAGGTGAGGGCGCCCATTGTTGTTGTCTGCTCCGGTTGTGCCTGCTACCCTGGAGTAGTCGACCTCCGTGGTTCATATCCTGCTCTGTCGCTTCGTGAGAGGAGATGGAGGGGACAGAAGGCACACCATCGCTGCAAGCCGTAATGGCGGCAATTGGGGCGCTCCACTCACAGATCATCGTCCAATACCAGGCACTGTCTGCAACAGTGGACAATATCTGCCGGAGACCGGACAGCGACTTTTCGGCATTATTTCAGCTAGCTGTACTACCCATGGAACATTGTGGGCTCAACTTCGAGGACCCTGTGCGGAAGCCAGACCGCGTGTGCGCTGCTGATCCCTACAGGATGGTTTGCGCGCACGTCAACATTGTTAGCTTCCCCTGCTTGAGCCATAACCCACTGAACATCGACATGGACAACCTTGAGTGCCTCAACAGGATCACCTGTGGTTATCGTAGAGCTTCATTATTCTTCCACGCTTTTCCTCACTTGCTTTGTGGAGGCCGTGCACTTTTATCCTTTTTTCAACTAGCTCGTACTGACTTGAACTTTGATGAACGCTCTGCTGCTTTCACTGTTGTTGTGGTCTGGATTATAAGTGCTCTGGTTAATAATCGTACCGGCCAGGGTTAACTTGTGTCTTTTTTGGGTTTGGCATAATATTTTATCTCGCTGCTGGGATTGTGACCTGTAATGTCCGAGAGTCGGGTGGTGTGTATCATACTTCCCCGGATTGATTTTATATTTTGCTGCATTCTATTTTGACCGTGTACTGGGGTGGTTACGTCTGGTGGGGGGTAAAGGAGTCCGGGAGTGTGTTTTTATCTCTCCTCCTCTGCTTCTCGTCTCTTTTAGGGATGTTTCTGGGTGACAGGCACGCTGCTAGTGGGTTACGCCGTAGCCATTGCAGGGGTGCAGGGGGGGGTGGGGTTGGTATTTTGCCTTTGTTTTGTTCTATGGCCCCTCTTTCTTTCTTTTCTCTCTTTTTAGGGTATTCCTATGGGCGACAGGCACGCTGCTAGTGGGGTAGGCCGTAGCCATTGCAGGGGTGCAGGGTGGAGGGTGTGGGGGGGGGGTTGTTATTTTGCCTTTGTTTTGTTCTATGGCCTCTTTCTTCTTCTTGCAGTGTCCGGTAGCAGTACTTTCTGTTTCATCCTGGAGTGTATAAGTGGGTGGGGGGTCTGAGGGTGGGCGGCCGCGATGAGAGATCGGTTGTTTGGTTCTTTACCCTCCTTGAGCTCGCTAGCGCTTGCGTCTTTACTGTCCCTTTAAGTTGGTCCACGACTACTTTCCTACACCTACCCACCTTTATTATATCTTCGATTGTGTGGCTCCGGATATCCTGTATCTTCTTCTTTATCTTGTCTCTGTGGGGGGGGGGGTGGTGGGGTTAAAGGCAAAATGAAAACCTTATGAATAACATGCGATCTGCACTGTGTTCAATGCACATATATCCTGTACCGCTGCCGGACCTCAGGGTTGCCGGCTGAAGAGCCGTGTTATTGCACTTCTTATACTTATCTCCTAAATGCAGTGTCCGGCCCCTGCGGTTGTAGGTCTACTCCTGTAATTTTTGTGAATGATATAATAAAGGTTTAAAAAAAAAAAACTATTAAATTCACTGAAAAAACATAGGTTTCACACCAGTTATAGTTAGCTGGAAATTTTACTGACATAAAACCATTGAAATTCCCACGTTATAGTTAGTTGGACTCACTATAACTTGCGCCCCTGCAATGCAATGCTGATGACGTCACATATTACATCACTTATGACATGGTCAGTGACATCACTCATGACATCACTGATGACACCATCCAGTGAATGTGTGTCTTTCTGAAAAATAAATATGTTTTATATATGTATTTGTAAAGGTCGATGGAAGAATAAATGTTTAAATAAGTGTGAAATTGGATGTTAATTAAATAAAATATTGATTGGTATATATATATATATATATATATACAGAGTTTTCAGTGTATGTGCTGGAGTGTCCTTGTAGGCTCAGGTATGTTGGTTGTACCAAGTTACCGGCCCACAAAAGGATACTCCAGCACATTAGGGCTATTATTGGAAAATATCCGGTCGCTAGACATTTCGAGCAAAAACATGACAGTAACCCGACTTTTCTTCAATATTATGTAATAGATACGGTGTTACCACTTAAACGTGGAGGTAATCATGAGGCAAAGTAGCGCCTCCTTGAAACACGTTATATCATGGAGCTCATTACCAAAAACCATGTAGGGTTAAATGCTAGCGACGATTTTTATACCTGTCTATAATCTCTCTTAAACAGTAATGGGTGAATTTTAATGTGAGCTCACATTATAGTTCAAGTTTTATAACAGCTGCTATGTATATATTCTGGCTATTTTAAAATGAAAGTTGATTTTTTGGAAACATCTCCTCATATGTATGAATATGCAAAGATAAGTTTTTGTTTAATTTTTTCTTTGTTAACTATTTTTCTATTTTGCACTAGTTTGCACATATTTATAGAGCGGCATGGCATATCTTATTGCAGGGCATTATATACGACGGACATTGAAGTACAAAGGCCCACTTGGGCACAATTTTACATGAATACCAGCAGCTTTAAGGGTTATGTATATATATTTATTTTTAAGTAACTCTGTGACTACTGTGCATATTATGGGACAGGCGTTAAATGGACAACAGCTTCAATATAAAATTATTTGTAAAGCTGGGGAATGTCTTTTTAAATGGAAATCCGGATTATCTATGAAATTTATTTTCCACTCTATCCAGCCTTTTACACCTTGTGTTTTAGGGGAAGAACTTATTTTTAACTTTTGTAAGCATATTTATTTATATTTATATATTTATTTGATTATGCTCAGATAAAATACGCATAAAGTTTTACACAGAAAGTTGGAATTGTGATGCTGCTAGTAGTAACTTTTTGGTTTCTATGCATTTTTGCACTTCATGTCGTCATTTCCTGCCACAGCCCCTTAAATGTCGTCTCTTCCTTCTGCAACACGTCATGTGATCAAGACCCGAGTGGGGATCGAAATGCGTAATGGCTTACTGGCTGGGCACTAAATAAATCACTTTAATTGGCATTGGTTCTGGGTTCCGCTTTTCGTCATTTCTGTTCGAGTGAGGCAGCTGTTGGCGGCGAATTGCGCATATATATAATGCCCGTCTCAAGCAAAGTTTGAGAAACTTATAACAGCACTCCTGTGAGCTAGTAGTTATAACAGTTAGGGCATAAACTATAAACCCTCAGTATGTCAAACTCTACTAGTAATAGAGTATTCCAAAAAGAAGCATATGACAAGGTAGCATTCAATCGAAATTGTCCAAACAACGGGTATAGAGATGTAGTCCACTTGTTTTGTATTCTTCAATCTTTATTTTTTTCTCAAGTTCATAAAAAGCAGATATTCCCAGCAAAAATTAGATATCACCAACACGTGTTTCGTCCTACACAAGGCCTTTTTCAAGGCATGAGTAAGGCGAACTAAGAAGTCTAATGGGCATCATATGTAGGCAGAATAGGCCGAGATTGTAGGAATGAGACTTTATATCCAATGTGTAAATAACACGGTGAGTAGCGAAGTGAAATTGAAAAATAGGAAACGTCTTCCGGTCTGGAACAACAGTCACAGTGGTCAAATATGACCCAGCTCGTAAGCTAGCTATACAATAAAGCCATCGGTAGAGGCACGTTTGTTGATATCAGGTTCAGGAAAACGAACACTCGAAGGCAGACCGGTATTATGGCAAAGTGGAATTTACAACCATGATAAGTTGATACGCAGAAGTCAGGCTATCGCATTTCCTCACACGTGCGGTCTCTGTAGAAATTTACTATTCTAAGTCCGACCTCATGGGTCAAAGAAATAATGCACAGGGCCTTCTACCGAGGGAGACTCTCAGCCGGCTCTGCAAATCTGGCATTTTGAGTCAGGGCTGTCATTTGACTACACCTGCTAATAACCAGGTACAGAGTGATCCATCTACCCCCTCACTTACCATCCTTTATTTAAACACACGCTTCCTTGTTAAACACCAGATGGATATTTTCCTTCTGCTGGACATGGAGAAACCGGACATTCTCCTACTCACGGAGACTTGGTTAACTCCCAACTCCACCCCTGACATAATAGCGGCGCTCCCACCTAACTATTATATTATCCATGCAGACCGCACCACGGGGAAAGGGGGGGGGAGTTGCGGCCATTATCCGCTCTAATCAGCAGCTTCTCACCTATAACCCAGGACCAACTTCGAGAACTACTGTCAAGAGTAAAATCCGGTGCTCCCTCAGATAGCTGCCCCCCCCACATCTTGAAAGAGTGTTTTTCCACATACACAGCCCCAGCCCCTGCCCTTACACTTCTGAATAATATTGTCCCCTTAGCGTTTAAAGAGGCCACGGTCATCCCGCTTAAAAAAAAACCCGGGGCTGACCCAGCTTGTAAAGCCAACTACCGGCCCATCTCCCTATTGCCCTATCTGGCAAAAGTCCTGGAGGCTCACGTGACTAAATGCCTCTCCAACTTCCTTGAGGAGTCCTCCTGTTTTGACCCCCACCAGGAAGGCTTTCGGCCGGCACACTCTACAGAGGCAGTAGTCACCACAGTCTTGGATACGCTGCGAGACTGCGCTGACAGACGCTCCCCACAGGCCCTGGTGCTTCTGGACCTATCTGCCGCATTTGACACGGTCGACCACAACATCTTGGTCGACCGTGTCGAACAGGCCGGCATCCGGGACGTGGCGGCCTGCTGGTTGAGGTCCTTTTTGGAAAACCGCACTCAAACATTACGTCTTGGAGACCTAGTAGGTGCCAAACAACCCATCACTTGCGGAGTGCCACAGGGCTCTTCCCTGTCACCCCACCTATTTAATTTATACATACTCCCTCTGATCCAGACTCTTAGAGACAAACAGGTGAGAGTTTTCAACTATGCCGATGATTTACAACTGCTTTTCACCATCGACAACACTGAAAACTCCATCCTGCATTTCCAGTCTACTATGAGATTCATTAAATCATGGATGGACCAAAACCAGCTTAAACGGGAAACATCCTTTACAACGCAACTTTTACCACGCAGTGCTTTTACATCGCAACTTTTACAACTCAAACCATTACAACGCATTGCGCTGGGGGGAGCTCTAGGATAGGGAATAGATTTAATTTAGTATCCAACACCTTCCTTACTATCCACGGGGACTGGAGTTGGAATAGTAAATGAAACTATTCACTATCCAGCACCCCTCAACACTATGCGTTGTAAAGGCATGCGTTATAAAAGTTGCGATGTAAAAGCATGCGTGGTAAAAGCATGCGTTATGATGTCATACATCCGCTTAAACTGAACCCGGGAAAACCGAGTTAGTCCTGACCGGGGACAGCGCCAAGTACTGGGGGCCCCACTACTGGCCTTCCGAACTGGGCCAAAAAAACAAAAAACTATCTAAACGCCTCCAGATGGTACAGAACCACGCTGCAAGGCTAATCCTGAATCAACCGAGGCGTCAGGCAGCTACTCCCCTACTCAGGAAACTGCATTGGCTTCCAGTCGCCCAGCGCTGTGCCTTTAAAACTGGATGTATAATATTCAAATCCCTGTATTGCAAAAGCCCCAAATTCATTAATAAACTAATTACTAGATACATCCCATCCCGAAACCTACGCTCACTCCATCAGAGCCTCCTGCTGACGCCCCCTTTCAAACTTAAGCGCGCCGGAGGCCGTAGGTTCGCTACACTTGCTCCCTGCCTATGGAACACCCTTCCTCTGGAGATCCGGAATTGTCAGGACCTTCTCTCCTTCCGGAAAGCCTTGAAGACCTGGCTCTTCAGACAAGCACTTCAATAACTCTCTACCTTTCACCCACGTCTATGCTACTGTTGATCGCAGCGCCAAGAAACCAATCGGTGACAGTGTGCTTAATAAATATTTTAATAACATAACATAACATATATATATAGGATCAGGAGAATATGCAGCACAGAGGAGTCATGCTCAGCAGCGCAAGCAATCAGTAAAGATAGATTTTTGGCAAGGGGCTATTCGTTGAATACAATTGAAAAAGCTATGCAGAGGGCCAACAAACCAGGTATTGCCACTGAGTTGGCTTGTGAAGAGTAACCCTGAATTAGCCAATAAGGACAACTGGTTGCATATAAGCAAGGGGTTCATTAAGTGCGCCATATGCAAAGCTTGTACGATGGGGAAGAATAAGACTACATACACGATCCCATTTACTGAGGTGCCAGTCCCTATAACTAAAAAAATAACATGCAAAACTGACTTCGTCGTGTATGTGCTGGAGTGTGCGTGTTGCCTGCGGTATGTTGGAAGCACCAAGCTGCAGGTCCACAAATGCATACTCCAGCACATGTAGGCGGTCAATAACAGGGATGAGGCTTACCCTGTGGCGCGACATGTTAACACCTGCCACAAGGGAGACTTAGGCTGCCTCAGCTATTATGCAATAGACTCAGTACCGCCTCTCCGCAGGGGAAGCACGCCTGAGATTACTGGAAACTAGATACATTCTAGAACTGAACACTAAGACTCCTAATGGCCTCAATGCCACAGAGGGCTTATACACCTGTCTATAATAATACCAATTGGGGAAGACCATCTCTTTAAGAACCAGAAAATATTTACAAAAGTATGAACATTAAGAGTGAGAGTCGTTTTAACATCAGACTGATATTATTTTTTTATGACATTGAAAAGAATAGATTTTAGACCTTTTCACAGGGTGATAGGTAAAAAACACATAAAATTGGGGTATTTTAAATTCACCTTTTTATAATTTTGACTCCCAATAACGTGTGACAGGAACTGAACCACTATGTAAGGGCAGTGTAGAGGCAGTGATCCTGAACACGGATTTAAAAAGCCCACTTGGGCACTATTACAACTTTCTCCCCACCCACCACCCTCTCAATATTTCTCCTAATAAAAACATTGTTGTTTTTTTGCACAGGTCTCAATGCGAATTTTGCACACAGTTTGCTTATTTGCACAAATGATTAATTTATGTACTACATAGGTATTACCAAAACATGATTTTTATACAATTAATGTATGATAAAAAATGCTGGTTTTATCTGATATTTATTTATTTATTTATTTGAGCGAGTTTTGCACATCAGGAGATATTTTGCACTAATAATTATAATGCTGTACGTTACAAACTGCATTGTAAAGTTAGGGTGCCGATGGGGGAGAAAATAATTGAGATAAAATTATACATGTGTATTTAATGAAAACTATGTACGCTGTATAACAAAACACCTTGCAAGTCAATGGTTTACAGGATTAGGCTGAAGTCTGTTGTTTATCTCTACAGGCCCAGTGGTCAGATGCTGTCTGCATGCATGTTAAAACCACAAAGATTGGCTGACCGTGTCATGTGATCAAGGGCTTCAGGGCCCGAAACGCGTCATGGCGGATGGAGTGATGCACTTAATTGAATAAAACAAGCAAATTTACCTGATTGGGTCCGGTTCGTTATTTTGCGGCAAGCAAACAGAAAAACGAAGTTCCTGTAATATATATATATATATATGCAAGATGTGAAACTCCCGCTACTTCCAGGCGGCGAAGAAGGAGAGACGGACCACTGCAATCAGAAAAGATGTTTATTTAGACCATATTAATCCAGCAGGATGACGCGTTTCGTGCTAGAAAGCCTTTGTTCACATATGGACTATGAATCGATTGATTGTTTTTAAACACTGCTTAAAGCACACACCCCCATCACGGGATACAGGTCACATGGTAATAAAACTAAACAACAGACTTCATTGTGACCATAGTCTCACCCTCTGCGTTTACATTTATTTGAGCCTTTTTTGTTTTTCGTTGGAATGTGATTCAGTGAAAATACAATTTTAGCACTGTTCATAATAACTGGTTACTACCGGATTATTATAACTGTTTAAATACTTTTTGTGCACCAAGAGCAATTTATATAGAAGCACAATATGTTAAATTGTATTTGTATTGTATTTTTACAACATGATTTGTCTTCACATTTCACACGAATATGTATGGTGACCTCGCATCTATAGCTCAGTTACCCTCTAATATCTAAGACAAAAACCTATTTGTAAACATGTTACTCATGTGCACATATTGCTGGTTAAATCCGTCAAAAAATGAACTCTAGATTCCATGATTTGTATAAATACACACAATTCCATTAGACTTATATGTTATCTTTGTCACCTATAACTATGTTATATATGGGGCTCCTGAAGATGAGCAAAAGAATGCATAGCAGCGAATAAGAAAGTTGTGCAAAACCGTGCTCATGTGATCTCGAATGAGAATAAAGTGCATTAGTATAATAAATCCGAATGTATAAATACAAGTTACAATTTATAAATAACAGATTACACATTGCTAAGATCATATAAATATCATTCATATATACTAAATAAAAGTGCGATAGTGTTATAAAAACATTTTCTGTGATTTTTTAACCAAGAGAGGTATTCTTTTCAGTCCTTTACAAATCAATGTAATGAAAAATTATATCATATCTAAGCGCTAGTACTGAGCTTTAATAAGCAAGATAAAAAACATTCTCATGGTGCACAACTATTTTGAATAAAAAGCTTTTTGATAAAGGAGCTAAACAGTTAAGATCAACACAAAACAGAGCAATGCTTTTTCTGAGATAATTATTCCATAGGAAGGAGACATTTCTAGAGAAAGTTATATATATATTACCTACTGGCGGTCGCCAGTAGGTAGTTATAGTTAGGATTTTTTTCAATGTTAAATCTCAAAATTCTATTTGGAATAACTTTGGCGCCGGTTGACGAATCTGCCTGAAAATTTCCTCAAAATGGCCTCGTCGAGCTCCGGTCCTTCCCTAAAAGTTTGGGGGGGAATGCGTCAAGCGGGGGCCGAGATAAAAGGGGGGTCCCAAAACGCGTTTACCCATGTTAATTTCCATAGGGCAGTCAACCTCACTTTTAGCCCGAACGGCTGAATGGATTACCACCAAACTTGGCAAAATTGTAGGGACTGGTAGCCCGATGTGACTTTGCTATGTCTCAAGATATGTGCTCCAGTGGATTTTGAGTAATTTAGGTTCAAAAATATATATGTGTAAGCGTGCCCCGGTACGCGCACCGGGGCGCTAACCAGCGCGCTACGCGACTTGCGCGCGGAAAGCTGATTGGCTGTCGGGTGTCTGTAAACATTCTAAACAGTCCAGAGCGGCCGCCATCTTGTGTCTCAGTAGGATCGAGACACAAGAGGTGGCAAAAACAAAGGGGGAAATGACCATAAGGGGGCAGAGAAGACCCCCCCTGACCCCCTAGGTTTGATGTGGGGGCAATAAAAGGGCCCCACGGGGCAAAAAAAAAAGATTTTTTTTTTTCGATTTTTGTGGGGGGAGCGCCTGGTAAGCGCACCGGGGAGCGTACCGGGGAGCGTACGAAAGTGAAAAAAAGTATGTAAGAGTTTAAAAAATGATAGCAAATTTTTATTATTGGAAGGTAGTTCTGAAAAGAACTTTTTTTTTGTTTTTTTTTGTTTTATATTTTTTTTATTTTTTTTATTTTTTTTATGTTTTTTGTGAACTATTTTATATTTTTTTAGGGAAGAAACAAAAAACTGGGAATTAGCAGTGGCTCAACAGGAGCAAAAAATAAAAAAAAAGCTACTGATTTCTTTTCTTGCTGCAGTGGTGGTTGTCTACAGCATCATTAATGAGGGAAATACTTAGTTGTGATTAAACAAGAAGGACTAGCTTAAGTTGACCAGAGTGTTACAGTACTCAAATTAGTTCTGTCACGGGCACCTTGTTGGTGTATTCATGAAGCCCTCACCCACCAACCTAGTTGGTGGCATGCTTCATCATTGGGCCCACCCAGTGACATCTAGTATGTCTCGGGTGTGCTACGACGCCTGATTACAGCGGAGCTGGTATATTGCTGAGAGTGCAGTGAGGTTGGGTGAGTTGTGATTTAAAACGGCTTGGTGGTGGTCCCAGTACCCGAGGGTAAATTAAATTTTAATAACTGGGCCATCACCAGCGGTTAAAAGTAAGGCTACAGGACGCGTAAGGGTGGCGAGTTACTGCCCCCTGCGTTCTTCAGATGGTCGACATGTTTCAGCCAGTGCCTTATTCTGGCTTTCCTCAGGACCAATTTTTAAAAAGGTGTGGTGAAATAAAACAGACTAGTGTTGTGGTACAGACTATGTGATACACACACTAAGGCCTTTTTCTATATGTGAGAGGGGGATTCCCTTCTCATGCATACGCTTTGGGTTATTAGCCAAGGCTTCCTGGAGGGAAGCGGTAAGGGGATGACCAGTCTTTCTGGTCAGAGCCTGCCTTGTACCTGTTGTCCCGCCATCGTCCTTCTTGTTTAATCACATATAAACCCTAGGGGACTCGGACTAGCTACCTAGTCCTCTCTCTCTCTCTTGTTATACGCACGCGGAAATACTTAGTTGCCCGTAGCAGATGGTCTTTCCACAATAAATGCAGACCATCTTTAATCCACCAAATGTAATTTGGATGTTTGGCATCAGTTCGCGCCCTTCTGGTGCTGCAACCGAAATTTCACCTGTGGAGGTGCTGGCCTGAGTATCTCTGTTCTTCTGAAGCATGTCCCGTACCTCAGCCTGTGCCAAATTGTTAATATGCCACCTCTCCATGTGGCGGATCATTGTATAATTCCCAAAGAAATACTTTTTCTTTGGGTTGCCCCTGGAGAGGACTTTGTTGCAAATCAAACAGGTGACATGTGGGGCATTCACTTTTTTTTGCCCAGCAGGGATGGAGAAGTACTCCCATATAAAATGCACTTTCACATGCCTTTCCCTAGGTTCTTCCCGCAAGAATCTCCTAGGCTGTTCCTCCTCATCATCTTCTTCCTCCTCTTCTTCAACTCCTGGAAGGATCTGGGGTGGTGGACCTTCCTTTCTGGGTGGTGGTGGTGGTGGTGGTGGGGATGCACCGGCTGCAGCTACTACTAAAGCCATTTCTCTGCTCACAAATAGCTCTTTCTGTCTCAAAGAAGAAAGTAAGAATGAGGAAAAAAGGAGGGGGCTTTCATCATTTGGAGAAAAAAAAAGTTGAGAACCAATGAAAAGTGTTATTTTCAGGTCACATGTCCCGACGCGCTTACGTTACGCGCTCCGGCGCGCTTACGTTTTGTGCTCCGGGTCGCGCCATGGAGCACTTCCGGGTGCGTTTACGCAGCGCGCTTAAAGAACGCATCACGCGGTTACGCGATACGTCACGCTTACGCGGCGCGTCACGATGTTGTTTTCGTTCGCGGCAATTGCGCTGACGGGGCGCTCACCGTTATGCGCACCGGGGCACTAAACAGAGTTGCGCTTACCGGTGCACTGCCCGGTGCGCGTAACGGGGCAAAAAATAAATAAATATGTAAACATAAAAAAAATTGTATTAAATAAATATAAAATACATTATTCAATTCAAATTCAATTTAAAATTTCTTTATTCCACTGAGGGTAAAATCAGTCATAAAAGTACAGAGAAAATAATAACACATATATCAACAATTCATCAATTAAAAAGTTTAGATATAAAACAGTGGATTGCATTATAGCCTATCACAGCTCATACAAGATCGACTGTACAAATCATCAAAGACCTATTGACCTTCCATACTTTTTCTAAATCTCAGGGCTGTCTTTAAAAAATTACATACGGGGGGAGGAGCCAAGATGGCGACGGGTACAGACGTGTAGCTCCCGGCTCCACCAGCTCTCTCACCTCCGCGCTGATATCCTGATCACTACCCTGGCAGTTCGTTGCGGAGAAATACACGCCACGCTGTGCTGACCTGAATCGTCCTTCCCGGGATTCTTAACTCGCCCGGCAGCCGAAGATAGATGGGACACGACTCTGAGCACTGACCCGGGACTGCGCCGACGTCCGTCTCCGAGGCTGGGAAGCTTGGGGACGGCCGGGATGCCCGAGAGACACCAGGGCTGAGAAGGTGACACTTTCCTCCCGTGACGGACTCCTGGTAGCGCTGCCTGCTGTGTAACGCTGAGACCAGCGCCCTGGGATTTATCGCCTCGCTGAGACGCTCGGCAGCTACGGCGTCTTTGTCCGAGGCGGGTGGCGAGCGGGGATGAACAAGCGGCCATGTTTCAAGGATGTCGGATGCCTGCCCCCTTGATCCGGTGCTATGGCCTGAAGCGCTGTGGTCTTCAGTATTGAGAGCCTGACGTGCATTGATTTAACGGGCTTTTGGTGCCCCGTACTATTGGCTGGTCACGCCGAACCCGCCTCGGAGGCTACTCGGTGACCCACTTAACATGGCGGTGTCTGCTGATTCGGGGAACGGGGGTGACTGCCCGTCCCTGCCTGCTGATTGTGGCGCCCGGTGGGCGCGGGAGGACAGATCGCAAATTCCTTCCCGGGTGCATGACGACGGGGGAATTCAACTACCGTTTTCGTGTGGGACTATCCTGGCCGCCCTGTCCGACTTTAGAGCGGAACTGTGCACGAATTTTCAAGCCCTGGGTGACCGCCTTGATGTCATGGTGTCTGCACTACGGCAGGAGCGCAGTGTCGGAAGCCGGCCAACTTTGGGACTGTCTTCATCGGAACCTCTGGGGGATGAAGTGTTTTTTCTCACTCGTGCAGAAGACGTGATTGCCTCTGCCCCTACTGACGCCTGCTACCAGCCGTCCAGTGGACCTGCCTGCGATACTTTGTTTCCCCTATCTCCGGGGCTTGCCATACCGTCGCCTGCAACAATGTCTCTGCCTCGAGACCGAGGTATGCAGCAGCCGGCCCCTTCGATGGATCTCCTCTTGTGGCCTTCGCCCAACGCGTTGGAGAGCCCGTGCCTCCCCGATGACCTATGGGAACTGCTTAGGACGGACAGAGGACTACATGGTGGTATTCGTTGGCCATTTTGTGTTACTGTTTCACTATCCTTTTTTAGGCCGCCATATTGTCTCTTTGTCTCGACGGGGGCGGGCCTTCTTCATGAACCCCACTTGGGGAAGTATCCGAGGTCGGGCCAGGGCTAGGTGCTTTTCTTTAATGTTATCGGTTGCTTGGCTGGTTAGAACGGGATTAGGACTGTTATACACTTGATTGTGTTCTGCACGGCGCATTGTCTTTCCCCAGCTGTCCCTGCTTTGCTATTTATTTTTGAACTGTTGTGAATTGTGTGGGGGTAGCGCTTTTGGCTGGGGGGCTGGGACCGTTTGGAATTGCTCCTCCTCCCGCTTCACTTGTCTTTTGTGAGAGTTGTAGATTAGGGTGGCCTTTTCTCACTCTCTATATTTAAGAGTTACCTTTTATTTTTCTTATCTTTTCCTTTTTTTCCTCTTTCCTCTCTTGTACTGCATTTCGGGTTCTTTAATGGGCGACAGGCACATTGTCGGGGGGTGGGGTAGGCCGTAGCCTCCGCATTGGTGTAGGGTGGGGGGGGTAGATTTAATTTTCCTTGTTTAGTTCTATGGGCCTTTTTCTTAACTTTCTGCGCTTTCTTGTCCTATTTTCTGTTCCGGGTCTGCGACATGGGTTAGTAGGGAGTGGGTGGCACTGGGGGTGGTACGAGACTGATTCCTGTTGTTCTGCATGTTTTTACGCTGCATTGCCACCCTGACGGGGCGCTAGACGCTATTACTGTTATCATTTATGCTGCCTACTCATTTTGATGGACTACTGTACGGACTCAGTTCTCCTTGCACCTATTCTTCATTGCTTTATATTTGACCGAAAAAACTTTAAAATTTAACCTTCAGTGCTCCTCCTCCTTGGCGTCATGGTCTTTTCCAGTGTAATTGTTACTAATTGTTGCTCTACCGCCTGATGCCGATGGGGGACCGAATTGCTAGCATCTGTGCTCAAAAGTGTCGTGGCCGGCCCGATGGTTGTAGGCCCGTATTTGTTTTTCTGCTACATGCACAATAAAGGTTTTCAAAAACTTGGGGAAAAAAAAAAAAAATTACATACGTATAAAGTGCTTTCACAGTGCAACATTTTAAGATAGATTAGTGCGGGCCTTATTTGCACAAAATTCAGTTTTTTAAGAAGAGGTTTTAAAAACATTTTTCGTGGTAAGGCATAATAAGAGCATATAAATAAAAAGTGCGCCAGATCTTGCGGAGACTTATTGTTGCAGCCGCAAGCTGGCAACACTTGTCCCCTATGGGCTCCACTGGGCACGGCTAGCATCAGATGAAAAAGGTCAAAACGGAATCTAGTCAGTAAAAACCGCTCATATCTGGAGATGGCCCAAGATAAATAGGGTTCTATTTGAATACATGATTTGGATAAGGTATGACTCAGCACACTACCCTTCTTCAATTCAGTCTCTTCCCTCGCCATCTGTCGGGTCATTAAAAATGTAGTCTTTACGGATGTTACATCATGCTTTGTTACTGACTGTGGTGTTAAGAAAAGGTCCAACCTGCCCAGGTCTTGAAGACAGTTTCGAATATACTTTATCCAGGGTATCTTTAGTTTCCCATCCCATGTGAGTGCTTCAGATAAAATATTCTGGGTGAAAGGTATTTCGTTGTTCATCCAACAGTTTAGCCAGCACAAGAGGGGGTTTACTGCGATTTTATCCTCTAAATATGGCGTGCCCAGTTCCTCGTGGGTGGAAAAATTGGCCGTGCTCTTTGGTAAACATAAGACTTGTTTTAAAAAGTTATTTTCTGTGATTGTTAGGTCAGCCACTGGTAAGAACCCCCAGAGATCACTCCCATAGCAGGCAACTGATATACTTTTGGCTTGGTATAATTACATTAGCGCAACCACAGGTGTATTACCCATTTTACGAGCAAAATCAATTATTGCCGCATTGGTCCTTATTAAATTACCTCTCTTTTTCTTTAATGCTGGTCCCCATGTAAGTTTACTGTCAAACAGTACGCCAAGGTAGGAAAAGGTTGTTGTGTAGGGTATTTTTTCCCCATTGACAGAGAATGGGTAAGTCTTCTTGGACCCATATCCTACCTTCATGATATATGACTTGGCGTTATTGATACACAGGCCTCGTGAATTCATAAAATGAAAAAAGGAGTCCAATAAAATTTGAAGGCCAAGTGCAGTTCTGGAGATAAGGACGGCATCGTCAGCATAGAGAAGGACAGGGACGCCCCTTTTTCCTATGTATGGGTAATCCGTGTTTGTTTTTAAAAGATGCTCCTCTAAATCATTGATATATAAATTAAAAAGAAAAGGCGCTAAAATACAGCCCTGTCTGACCCCCCGATTTATTTTAAAGTCTTTGGTCACTTTTAGGTCTTTGGTGTACCGCACATTCGCTTGCGTGTCGCTGTGAAGATCGGCCAGGAAATTAATTAGGTTTTTTTTCAACCCCCATTTTCAGTAAGACATCCCAAAGTTTATTTCTGTCGACACAATCGAAGGCCGATGAAAGGTCCATAAAGGCCATATTTAGTGTGCCGTTTCTGGCCAAAGTATATTTGCCACTAATTAGGTATAGATTCAGGCATTGTGTTATTGTAGAATGTCCTGGTCTAAAGCCATATTGTGCTGGTGACATAACTTTGTTGTTTTTGGCCCAGATGGATAACCTATTTAGGATGATCCCACCGACAACCTTGGCAACAGAGTTAATCAGGGAGATTGGCCTGTAGCATGCTGCGTTGCTTCTGTCTCCTTTTTTGTACACAGGTACAATAGTTGAGGCTCCCCAGGACTTAGGGGCCCCGGTAGCGGCTCCAGCGTTGACCACCGCCGTGAGGATTGGAACCCAGAAGGAGACATTGGATTTAAATAAATCTGGGGGGAGGCCATCTGGACCCGGGGCTTTGTTGCTAGTTAGACAGCGAATCCCCCTTTCCACTTCTTTATCTGTGAACTGCAACGGGGCTTCTTCAGGAAGTTTTGGAGCTTGCATATGCCGCACATCATCGCTTTTAAAAATTGCGCTAAAATGAGAGCCCCACTCACTTTCAGGTATGCTAGTTCCAATAGTGGCAGCGTTGGGATCATCAAACATTGGTTTGTTGATTAGGCTCCAGAACTTAGAGCTGTTGCCCAGGATAGATGGATCAAGTAAAGATTCCCAAATGCTCGCCTTTATTGCCTTTTTACGTGATGCAAAAGCGGATTTATAATCAGAGCGTAAGATTTTAATTAATGTAGGATCCCTTGGTTTATTCTTAAGAGCCATTTTTAGTTGTCGACTGGCTCTTGAGCAGGTATGATCAAACCATCTTGGCTGTTGGTTGCCTTATCCCTTCGATGGTACTGAGAGTAGTTTATCAACTCTACGGGTCAGTTCAGCAAAGGCAGATAATATAAGGTCCGGAGGAGTGATATTAGAGGTGCAGAGGGTGAGTTCTTGAACACAACTCAGTTTAATAGATTCGAGTAAAGCATCACTGTTTATTGAAGACCACTTTAGTCGTCGGTTGCCGTTAATTAATTTTAAAACACCCGGGTCTTTGCGGTTTTTGCGGTGTTCAAACAGACCACTTTTAACTTCCACGGAGATCGGGTTGTGGTCACTGTAGATACTTTCATGGATATTAAAGTTTGAAGCTGAATTTGCCATATCAACGGAGAGCAGTATATGGTCAATAAAGGATCCTTGTTCTGAACCTTTATAGGTTGGGGTTTCATAGATAAAGGAGTCCTCTTTCAAGGTCATTGCATTTCTCAAGTCCAGGCCGTCTAATAAATTGTTCATATTAGAGCCACGTGGGCAATGCACAAAATGAAGGCCTGACCTGTTTCCACAACCCAAAGAGCCCAAAGATGACAATGTCGGGTGACCACAGATGTGCACATTAAAATCACCTACAATTATTTTGTTCCGTGATAGAACTACCAGATTATCGTGAATGTACTCGTGAAGTTTAGTGATATTACATTCACCTGATGGCGATACGGCATTATAGAAATTACCAGGGTTAATACTTTTTTGCCCTTTCTAAGCTCCAAAATCTGTGTGTTAGTGTTATCCAGATGTTTATTTTTTATCTGTGTCATCAGGGAAAGGCTAATGAATATTGCCAGACCCCCCTTTGCCCTTCATCTGGGTGAAGGAAGAGCGGGAACAAAGAAACTTTGGAATCCCTCGATAAAAACACTGTTGTCAGTGAGCCAAGTTTCCTGGAAGCACAGTATTGTGTAATTTTTAACAAAGGCTACCCAAGAGTGATCATTAATTTTTGCGGCCAAACCTGCAATGTTCCATGATAAGAGTTTGATGGAACTGGGATTATTATGGGGATCCCCTATCTCTGCGGTCATGTGTGGTGATAAAAGCGGGTGTAGGTCAACATGACTTTCAGTATCTCTCTGGGGATTTCTATCACTATCTAAATAATTGGGACATATATTAATACGAGAGAGGCATAAATCAGCGGTGGGAGGGACGGATGCACCTTGAAGAGATAAACTTTCAGAGCTACATGTTATCGGCTCTGTATTAGAGGTATCTAAGTATGCACTAGAGGTGGCATAAATGTTGTCAGTGATGACAGATTTTATTATATTGGGAGGGACCACGGATTTTAACTGATTAATTAGAGGTCTGGAGGGTGAGACAGATACCAGTCAATCTACCTCATCAAGGTAGTCATTGTCGTAGTTATAAAGGGCATCATATCTATTTGAAATTGGAATCTGGTATAAATTATGGGCTGAACGCGATCTTGTGTATGGATGATAGGCAGGTTCTGGCTTCTCATACATGGGATAGGATGGGTAGTTGTAAGTTCTATCTTCCCAAGAATGAGCATATCGCTGCGCTTCTAAATCCGTGATTCTCCCCTGATTAGGAGCTAGGGCAGGGACCCATGATTGGGGATAGGTATCAACCGCCTGGGGCCCCTCATAACCATAGGGACGTTTAGTATTATATCTATGGCCATCAGGGTTGCGTGGGTAGAAATAGCTTAAACCCATTGTACGGATCAGGCTGTTTGTAGAGGAACTCCTCCAGTTGGCGATAAATTTAGCAGCTCCCCTATCTTTAAAGTTGATGACAATACAATCTCCTTCAGTTGATTTATATCTTGTACCCACCCAATCTACTCTCCTAACTTGAGATATTGTCCCTATTATGTGGGCGGGAAGTGGTCTATGAGTGGTTAGCCACTGCATAACCTTGTTCTTTAATTCAACGTTGGTTTCCCTCATGTTTTCAGATAACTTGGGTACCCCAATCATAACTATTGTGTGGGCGTTAGACTCGGGGGGAAGATTTATATGTGTGGTCGTTCTTGTCATCCTAGGTTTAAGTTGGTTTGTCCCTGGTACGTTAGTGGGGATGTTTCTGGTTGGGATGATGAGGTGCTTAGATGTTTCGTTAGTGACTCTAGTTGTGGCCAGGGGAGAACTCTCCGCAGCCCATTCACTGTCATCAGCATCCACGGGGACGGGAGTAATCTGCACGTTATTAGTAGGTATAGGTGCTGTCTGAACTGGGGTTTGAGTTACTTGTTGGGGTAATGGAGAATTATTTGCGGCTGGCATGCCCCGTTTCTGTGTTGTAAGCTGTTTAACAGGACTAGCCACTGAATCACTAACATTGGTGTTTATAGTTTTCGGGTTGCTAAAATTGAGATTTGTGCTCGCTGGTACAAAGGTAGGGGTTGTATTGGGTGCTTTGAGCATTTTAAGAGTTTTGGATGAAACTTCATTCTGTGCTCTTTCAAATTTCTCTAGTGCCTTCTCTATATTAATTATCCGATTATTGATAGGGTGTAAGAGAGATTTGATCAGTGATTCAATATCGGACAAAGATGGCATATTCGATGTAGGTGCTACGACTATATGACCAGTTTGCTCGTTGACCTGAATGGTCTCTGAATTGTTATTATGATTACAAGACAGAGCCGGGTCTAGAGGGAGGATATGGAGGGGCCCTGTTAAGGTGTTGTCAGTAGGTTTCTCCTGAATGAGCTTCTGCCATAAGTCTTTGATTGAACGTTTAGATTTGCCTACAGGATGGTGGATATTTTTCATAGAATGTTTGGTCTTACGCTTTTTCTTTGCACACTTCTTCTTGTGGCTTAATTGATCAAGTGCAGGCATCAGGGCAATTTGACTGGCTAGTGGGTGGCTCTCTATTAGCTGGACCTCGGAGTCTGGAGAAAATGTATGCAGGCGGTTTATATTATTACCGCTATTACTTAGGATTGAGGGGCTACTCTCGTTTACGAGCGTTGTTGAGCACGTAAATAAAGGTTTTGATGTTGTATCCTTCATGTGCGAGGTTGGTAAGTCTGTAAACGATTGCATCAATAGAGATTCTTGAGAGTTTGAACTATCATCCATAATGCATGTGTTATTGGTGGTATGTAAAGATAGATTTGGAAAACGCATGTCTGGGGTCAAAGAGAGACGCCTCTCTGTGTCCTGGATAGCGTCCGCCACTACACTAATAGTTTTTTGCAGCATTATATCAATGGCAGTTATAGTTGGTAGTGGGGTACTCACAGGTTTCAGTCTCGTTGTTGATCTGGTGGCCATTGGAGTTTTTGGCACTTTCGTCATCCTCTGGAAATGAATGTATAACCTCCCTACGCCGATGAATCCTGTTTGGAAACTTTGGTCGAGGTGTCTCCAGTGCAGTTGTTAGGGGGGTGGCCCGTCCCGTCTCCTTTGGTCCCCTGAGGGCCACAGAGGGCCCGCCCTTTGCCCGGGCTTCGCCCGGCGTCCCGCGACGCAGGGATCTTTCTGCTTTTATCTGGGCTGGTGGCGCTCTCTGGCGCGTGTGACGTCACCTCCATGCGCCGCCGCGAGGCCTGCCGGGTGTTGTAGTCCCCCGGAGCGGCGGCGCGGAGTCTGATGCCCTCGTGACTCTTGGAGGTGGCGGCTGGAGCGTCTGCTGTTTAGTTTGCTAGGTAAGACTCTCGGCGGTGGCGGCGTTGCGTTTCTCTCCCCCGCTCTGCCGGGATCTTTCTGCTTTTATCTGGGCTGGTGGCGCTCTCTGGCGCGTGTGACGTCACCTCCACGCGCCGCCGCGAGGCCTGCCGGGTGTTGTAGTCCCCCGGAGCGGCGGCGCGGAGTCTGATGCCCTCGTGACTCTTGGAGGTGGCGGCTGGAGCGTCTGCTGTTTAGTTTGCCAGGTAATGACTCTCGGCGGTGGCGGCGTTGCGTTTCTCTCCCCATTATTCATTTTAATGAAGTATCTATTTTACAGCTATTGATATTTGCTATTAAAAAACCATTGAAATTCACAGAAAAAACCATAGGTTTGAGACCATATATAGTTAGGTGAATAATTAAATCATACAAAACCAATGAAATTCCCATATATAGTTAGTTGCAATAACTATATATTTCGCGCACCCGCAATCCACTGCTGATGATGTCACATATTACATCATTCATGGCATGGTCAGTGACATTACTGATGAAATCACTGATGACATCTCAAATGACATCACTGATGACATCACTGATGATATCTCAAATGACATCACTGATGACATCACTGATGACATCTCATTTGACATCATTGATCACATCACTGATGACATCATTCTTGTGCTAATACGATGGACCTCTTCAGACTCTAATATAACCTTAGATACACTCAGTGTATACAGACACTCACACACTGTTGCTCATCCATGGAGTTACTCAAACACCTAGTCAGTCATGCAAAGAATCACTCACCTCCATTTCCTCAACTATACAGTTATACACACCTTACTTATTCAAACATATACTAACACATATTTACTCTCTTATACAATCCCTGATATAGGTTCACAATGATCCATACAGCCAGTCACACATTCACTGGCTCTCATGCACAGTTACATAGGTTTGAAGCCCTATATATAGTTAGGAATTAGCATTTAAAAAACCTATGAAATTCACTGAAAAAACCATAGGTTTCACACCAGTTATAGTTACCTGGAAATTTTACTGACATAAAACCATTGAAATTCCCATGTTATAGTTAGTTGGACTCACTATAACTTGCACGTGTAATGCACTGCTGATGACATCACATATTACATCACTCATGACATGGTCAGTGACATCACTCATGACATCACTGATGACACCATCCTTGTGACAGAGTAACAGACCTCCTTTCAGTGTAATGTAACCCTTGAAACACATAGTCAAAAAAAGAAACTAAAATTTTCGAAAAAAAAGAGATATCCATACCAGTTACAACCAATTCAGTATTATCACCATCTATATACACATCCACTCATTCATCAATAGTTCTATATAGTCACTCATACATATACTCACTCATCATATGTAGTGATACACCTATACATCCTGTTACACACCGACAGTCATCAAAAAGTTACTCACACACATACTCACACATGCAAATAAACTATTGAACATCCATTTATTTACATATACAGCTATACACACACTACCACCTTACTTCTAAGGAAACTTACACATACTTACTCTCTTAAACAATCACTTATAGAAACACATACTTATTTAAACAAGAACTCTTTCAATCTCTCACTCTCACATATACTCACTTATATACATCAATACTCACATATACTACATTAGAACACATGTAGTTAATGATAAAGATACTAGTGTGACAGTCATTCACTCACTACCACACACATATACACACTCATCCACCCATACAGTCCTGCACATATGCTGTCTTCAAAACTCATACAAACAGTGAGTCAGTCACCAACCCATGCAGCCAATTGTACACAAAATGAAACACTGATACAAATATTTAAATATTTAAACAATACTCGCTAATATATGTATTCACTAAGATACACTTAATAAGCCAGTTAACCAATCAATTTTTTTTAAAAAAAACATCCATTAAGACACTTATTTAAACATGTATTCTTCCATCGACCTTTACATATACATATATAAAACATATTTATTTTTCAGAAAGACACACATTCACTGGATGTAACTGGTATGGATATCTCTTTTTTTTCGAAAATTTTAGTTTCTTTTTTTGACTATGTGTTTCAAGGGTTACATTACACTGAAAGGAGGTCTGTTACTCTGTCACAAGGATGGTGTCATCAGTGATGTCATGAGCGATGTCACTGACCATGTCATGAGTGATGTAATATGTGATGTCATCAGCAGTGCATTACACGTGCAAGTTATAGTGAGTCCAACTAACTATAACGTGGGAATTTCAATGGTTTTATGTCAGTAAAATTTCCAGGTAACTATAACTGGTGTGAAACCTATGGTTTTTTCAGTGAATTTAATAGGTTTTTTCAATGCTAATTCCTAACTATAACTGGTGTGTAACCTATGGTTTTTTCAGTGAATATATATATATATATATATATATATATATATATATATATATTCACTGAAAAACCATAGGTGATGACATTAGTGATGTCACTGACCATGTCATGAATGATGTAATATGTGACATGATCAGCAGTGGATTGCGGGTGCGCGATATATAGTTAGTGCAACTAACTATATATGCGAATTTCAATGGTTTTGTGCGAGTAAAATAAGGTTTTGTAAATGCTAATCCCTAACTATATATGGTCTATAACCTATGGTTTTTTCAGTGAATTTTCAAGGTTTTGTAAATGCTAATCCCTAACTATATATGGTCTATAAACTATGGTTTTTTCAGTGAATTTCAATGGTTTTTTAATAGCAAATATCAAAAGCTGTAAAATGTATTCTTATTCTAATTCAAAAATATATTTTATATTTTATTTTTTAAGCAAAGGACCCAGATGCATTTACAGTTTATCACTAACAATGTCCCAGGCTAATGTATTTTCACGGGAAATTAACAACTGTCCTGCAAGTAAAATATTCCTATTTCGAGAAAAAGGGCGTTTCTTCGTCCCATGAGGGAGCCGTTGAGCAAAAGAGGCTTGGCCTGCTGTCTTAGTCGCTGATAGGCCTGAATATCGGATTCTTATCGATCACTTTATGTTGCAGGAGTGGAAAACACAACAGCCCTTGCCCATTTATCTTTACAGCATTCCTGCGTATTATACCTTTTAACAGTCATGTAATCGGGCTGCTTTATTTCACTTGCCTTTTACTGATTCGAAAACAGTGGCTATTATTCAAACTTTACCAATCTAGGTACTACTACCATGTTTTGTTTTAAAAACTTTTATTGTGAAAATGTCAGTATACAAATACGGGCCTATAACCACGTGGGCCGGCCACGGAGCAAACTGGAATCGTATATGATGAGGGGACATTTACACTGTAGAAGAACGTAACGGGTGGGCCATTAGGTTGCAAGAACTAAGGTGTCTAACAGTTGCGGAATCGGTAGACGTAAATTTTATAATTAAAGTACGACAGGGCCAGTTACAATAAAATTATCTAGATATACATTTGCTGGCAAGTACCATGGGTGACGTTAATTCGAACTTTCAATAGAACAGTAATCAATAACACATCAGAACTTAATATCAATAGGGATGTCCAAATGTTCAATCAGTACTCGTCCCCGCCCGCCATGTGCTTCAAAACTGCATACGTATCTCGTGATATCAAGGCTGGGCAACCAGTACACAACAAGGAGTTGCGAGTCCCATTTATACCGGCGCCATTTTGGGCGAGGCCGGGCAGGTCCAGGATATAGTCAAAATGTCTCCACCAACCAGCGGTCGGACCAGAACCCCTTTCGGCAGTCAAAAAAGGTTCAGTTAAATGACAACAGAAGAGATAGGCAACAAGAACCATCAGTCAAAAGAGGCGAGGGCAAGTTCTTCCCTACCGGGTCACGTTGGGGCTCCACCGGAACTGATCGAATTGGTAGTCTACAGTGTTTCTGGATGTTTCAGACTGAAGCTGGTGTCAGCATGAGAGCACCACCATCTCGTGGCTCCGTCGTGGCCATTCCTCAAGCAATCATGGCAGCCGCGCCCCACCGTAAGCCTGCGGGAGTCGGAAGCCCCGGTGACTTTTGTAGAATCTTCAATGCTGAGGGGACGCTTTCGGGAATGGGGCCCATGCCCTAGCAGGCAAGCGTCCGAGGTCCAAGGTGTCCCAGGGCCATTTTAGTGGACCAGGCCCAAATCCGAAGAGCCGGCCGCCATTTTGAGAGTCCTGTGGCAGCCGCCTATCGCTGCACCGCAAGAGTGAGCGCAATTCAGCTGGATGTGGGCGAGACGCTGTAGCCGCAAGAGCGGGCGCAACTCAGCTGGATGGCGGGTGAGGCACTGTGCCGCAAGAGTGGGCGCAATTCAGCTGGATGGTGGGCGAGACGCTGTAGCCGCAAGAGCGGGCGCAACTCAGCTGGATGGCGGGTGAGGCACTGTGCCGCAAGAGCGGGCGCAACTCAGCTAGATGGCGGGTGAGGCACTGTGCCGCAAGAGCGGGCGCAACTCAGCTGGATGGCGAGTGAAACGCAAAGGGGCGCCCCACTGCAGCTGAGGAGCCTCCACCTGGGGAGGCGGGGGAGGCCCGTTCGCGCCGCCTCCCCCCCTGGGGCACCCCACGCCGTCTTTCGGCGCAGCATTGTAGGATGGCCAGACCAGTGCAGAAACTTGCTGGGCACCACCTCGGTGCCGTCCGGATCGCGGCGCGTTGTGCTGCCTTCGGCCTATTCGCACAACGGTCCGCTACTGACGCCGCCTCACAGGCCGACGGATTTGTGACGCGTCGTGTAAGCGCGACGTATCACGTTACCGCATAATGGGTCTTATGACGTGCCGCGTTAGCGCAACCGGAAGCGATCCGGGGCGCGGCGCGGAGCGCGTAACGTAAGCATAACAGGTCATGTGACTTGTTTATAAAACTTTTCATTGGTTCGTTTTACTTTTGGTTTCCTAATGATGGAAGGCTTGGTCATATGACCTAAAAATAACACTTTTCATTGGTTTAGAATTTTTTTTTCCCAAAATGATGAAAGCCCCACCTTTTTTTTTCTCACTCTGACTTGTAAAGCAAAGGACCCAGATGCATTTACAGTTTATCACTAACAATGTTCCAGGCTAATGTATTTTCCCGGGAAATTTACAACTGTCCTGCAAGTAAAATATTCCTATTTCGAGAAAAAGGGCGTTTCTTCGTCCCATGAGGGAGCCGTTGAGCAAAAGAGGCTCGGCCTGCTGTCTTAGTCGCTGATAGGCCTGAATATCGGATTCTTATCGATCACTTTATGTTGCAGGAGTGGAAAACACAACAGCCCTTGACCATTTATCTTTACAGCATTCCTGCGTATTATACCTTTTAACCGCCATGTAATCGGGCTGCTTTATATCACTTGCCTTTTACTGATTCGAAAACAGTGGCTATTATTCAAAACTTTACCAATCTAGGTACTACTACCATGTTTTGTTTTAAAAACCTTTATTGTGAAAATGTCAGTATACAAATACGGGCCTATAACCACGTGGGCCGGCCACGGAGCAAACTGGAATCGTATATGATGAGGGGACATTTACACTGTAGAAGAACTTAACGGGCGGGCCATTAGGTTGTAAGAACTAAGGTGTCTAACAGTTGCGGAATCGGTGGACGTAAATTTTATAATTAAAGTACGACAGGGCCAGTTACAGTAAAATTATCTAGATATACATTTGCGGGCAAGTACCATGGGTGACGTTAATTCGAACTTTCAATAGTACAGTAATCAATAATACATCAGAACTTAATATCAATAGGGATGTCCAAATGTTCAATCAGTACTCGTCCCCGCCCGCCATGTGCTTCAAAACTGCATACGTATCTCGGGATATCAAGGCTGGGCAACCAGTACACAACAAGGAGTTGCGAGTCCCATTTATACCGGCGCCATTTTGGGCGAGGCCGGGCAGGTCCAGGATATAGTCAAAATGTCTCCACCAACCAGTGGTCGGACCAGAACCCCTTTCGGCAGTCAAAAAAGGTTCAGTTAAATGACAACAGAAGAGATAGGCAACAAGAACCATCAGTCAAAAGAGGCGAGGGCAAGTTCTTCCCTACCGGGTCACGTTGGGGCTCCACCGGAACTGATCGAATTGGTAGTCTACAGTGTTTCTTGATGTTTCAGACTGAAGCTGTCGTCAGCATGAGAGCACCACCATCTCGTGGCTCCGTCGTGGCCATTCCGCAAGCAATCATGGCAGCCGCTCCCCACCGGAAGCCTGCGGGAGTCGGAAGCCCCGGTGACTTTTGTAGAATCTTCAAGGCTGAGGGGACGCTTTCCGGAATGGGGCCCATGCCCTAGCAGGCAAGCGTCCGAGTTCCAAGGTGTCCCAGGGCCTTTTTAGTGGACCAGGCCCAAATCCGAAGAGCCGGCCGCCATTTTGAGAGTCCTGTGGCAGCCGCCTATCGCTGCACCGCAAGAGTGGGCGCAATTCAGCTGGATGGTGGACGAGACGCTGTAGCCGCAAGAGCGGGCACAACTCAGCTGGATGGCGGGTGAGGCACTGTGCCGCAAGAGCGGGTGCAACTCAGCTGGATGGCGGATAAGGCACTGTGCCGCAAGAGCGGGCGCAACTCAGTTGGATGCCAAGGGGTGCCCCACTGCAGCTGAGAAGCCTCCACCTGGGGAGGCGGGGGAGGCCCGTTCGCGCCGCCTACACCCCCGGGGCGCCCCACGCCGTCTTTCGGCGCAGCATTGTAGGATGGCCAGACCAGTGCGGCAACTTGCTGGACACCACCTCGGTGCCGTCCGGATCTCGGCGCGTTGTGCTGCCTTCGGCCTATTCGCACAACGGTCCGCTACTGACGCCGCCTCACAGGCTGACGGATTTTGTAGGCTTTTTATAGCCAAAAGCCGACTAAAAGACAGCACAAAGCAGCCCATTGTTGCTACTCCGGGGAGGGAGGGGCAAGGACAGTGTCAAGCGGACGGTGAATGCTTTGAGATGGATGTTGCAGCAGGCTGCCATGTAAATAGTTGTTTAAAATGTTTTTTTTTTAACGTGTTTACTTTGTTGGAGCGTTGTATATATTTATAAGTTATTAAAGTGTTATAATCCTACTACTTGGAGTGCTATATATTTGTAATGTGGCAACAAGCACAAAGATGTTACTGTATAACAAGAAAAAGACATAGTCCAATTGTGCGTGATCTAGTCCAATCTGGTGACGCCGATAGTGGGTAACAGCAGAATTTCATTTGTATAGGGTTTGTCGGTTATTGGGCGGGGTGGGTGGTAGGGCAGGCATGCTTAGGCAGCGAGGGCGGCGGAGCCGAACTACCTCGTGGCCATCCGACCGCGAGCTTGGCTCCTCCCCCTGGTTTCATACTTTTGCGGAGGGCTATTTCCTGGTGTTTCTTGTTTTAGCAGGGTCAGAAAGGATCCTATCAGTGGCCTACTGATTTTGTTCGATTCCTTTCGGTTTGCAATAATTTGCTAGGAAGGTACCGTGGCTAATCCGTATTTTATATATATGTCCTCTTTATTAGGGGTGCCCTCTGGTGGGGCCGGACGAGCTACCTCTAATAAATGGTCCGGGTAGAACCAATTACCAATCAGTGGGGAGAAGATAGGCATTACAGATTACAAAAGGGGGGACAAGGGTCCGCACTACCTATCTTACAGTGAGAATCACCATTGCTCCCCCCCACGACTGACACCCTCCTTTGCCTCAGCTTGGATCATCATTTGCTAAAGTGTTCGAAGACCCCACCGTGAGTATAACAACAACCGGGGCCTTACTGCACACCCTGAGAAAAACTACGCAGCAAGACAATCTCTACCTTCTCCCTTTTCCATGTTCCAACGCTTTGAAATGAACAATATATTTACTCGCAGTGACAAAATGGCGGTCAACACTTCCTGATTTCCTTTGAATCGAACGTTAACAGATGTCACGCAGCAACAAAAAAATTCCGCTCACGCGCAGCGGCTGGAAGACATGTATCAACATATATGAGCCTCCTCAGCCACCCTCAGAAAACCTAGGGGGTCAGGATACGTCTCCCGTGCCCCCTTATACCCATTTCCCACATTTTTTTTCATCCATCTTGTGATTTAATTAAAACGAAACACAAAATGGCGAACTCCCGTTACGCTACCGGTGAGTGACCCGGTTCGCGTACCGGGAAGCGCTTCTACCGCGAAAAATTGAAATTTCTTTTTTTGCCCCACAGGACCCTTTAATAACACCAACATCATTCCTAGGGGGTCAAGAGGGGTCTACCTTGTCTCCTTTCATTAAATTCCCCCTTCGTTTTTCTCCTCCTCTTGTCTCTCGATCCTACCGAGAGACAAGATGGCGGCCGGTCTGGACTGTTTAGAATGTTGACAGACACCGGAGAGCCAATCAGCTTCGCTTCGCGAAGTTCCGTTACGCGTCAGGTACGCGAACCGGGGCGCTAACCGGGACGCTGTCACAGATATATATATTTTTTAAAACGTTAATTTCTCAAAATCCACTGGAGCACATATATTGAGACCTAGCAAAGGCACATCGGGCTAACAGTCCCTACAATTTTACCAAGTTTCATGCAAATCCATTCAGCCGTTCGAGCTAAAAGTGAGGCCAACCGCCCTATGGAAATTAACATGGGAAAAACGCGTTTTGGGACCCCCCTTTTTTCTCGCCCCCCCTTGACGAACCCCCCCCCCAAATTTTCAGGGGCTGCTCAGAAACAAAATGTGCCATTTTCCTGAAATTTTCAGCCAATTCCGTCCACAAACGCCAAAGTTATTAGACATAGAATTTTCAAAAATCCCATAGAGAAAAAATCCTAACTATATATACCTACTGGCGACCGCCAGTAGGTAATACATATATATATATATGTATATGTGTATATATATATATATATATATATATATATATATATATATATATATATATATATATATATATATATATATATATATATATATATATATATATATATACACACACACACATATATATACATCTATGTCGGGCAACCTGTGACCGAAACCGGAGAGGAGCTTCGGAGTTGGAGAGGTCGGCGGACTTCTAACGGCGTTACGAGGCGGAATCCGGTAAGGCACCGAGCGTGCGATTTACCCTTTCATCATCGAGATTAGCGGGTTTGGGCTTACTCCAACACTAACTTCGAACTGACTATAGCCATAACAGCAGTCCAGCGGCGTACTTTAAGCCGCTTAACACACCAGAAAATATGTTTTCCAGCGACGCGTTGAGGAGTAGGGAAACGGCGGCGGAGGCTCTCTATGGAAACCTGCCTACTGCAACGTCTGCAACCACTCAGGAAAGTCGTACCATAAATACCAATAGCAGCACTAGGGAACTATTAAAGACTTTGGAGAAACTACTCCGCAGTGAGTTATCCAAGTGGTGGGAGAAAAAATCATTAGAAAAGTACATTGAGGCTAATCGTGTACCCCGTGGTTTAAGGGTCATGATTGTTCCCACATACGAAAACCCGGACCCCAAAATGCTTCAGGAATGGGCAGAGAACAACTTGCAATCATCCAGAAATATGCTATTGATTTTGATTAAATACGCCCATTCAGATAGAGAAGCATTATTAACTGAAATTGACAAGGTGAATGCTCTGTTGGAAGCCACGGGTGAAACTGAACTAATAGCTAACACCCGGATGGAAATTGACCAAAGACTTGTTAAGTTGCAACAAACTATTCAAGAGCGCAAAATCCATAAATTTGCGAGAGACAAACAAGACTATGCGACGGGGCGTATTTTTACATTTTCTCGTAAATACGACTCATATAAACGCAAAGACATGTCCGTCCAACAAAAACCAGGGGTGTCAACCGATTCAACAACTATTACAGCTGCTACTGTAACCAATGACGACAATCTATCAGTAGCTTCATTCACTGGTTCTGAGGAGAGCTTACCTTCTGCTGAAGCAGGTGCTTCTGACCTTACAACCTTTTCAGTGGTCGACGAATTAAATTTTGTCAGCGAGGACCGGAGATATTCTCTGCGCTCAAGGAACAATCCTCCACAAGCAGGCAAAGCGGCAGCCAAAAGCGTCGCCACAGGAAACGAATTGCCAAAAAGTGACATTACCAGAAGAGGAGCCACTACAAGTTAGAAACTTACAAGGATTACAAACTTTAATTTCCTTAGCAACTGAAGAAAGTTCGCAAGCAGAACCGACAGTCAGTCAAGTTGTCACTGTGAATCAATCACCAACCACGGCTTTTCGGGGCAAATCCACTTTTCTGCCTTTGATGCCTAAAGACGTTGTAGATGTCTTTAGTGACAGGATCATTACAGAACTTAGGACACTCAATAAATTGGTACTGGGGAAGAAAAAACAATGTGACTTTAATAATGTGCAATACACCAAACTTGTTAAAAAAATCCAGGGTAATAACCAGGTGGTAGTGAAGAGTGCTGACAAGGGGGGGAACACTGTATTGTGGGCCAAAACTGATTATGTATCTGAGGCAGCCCGCCAATTAGGCGAACCCCTTTGTTATTCATAAACTACCAAATTTGTGATGCTAAATAGCCATGAGAAAACCAGGAAAGACATCAATCTCTGGTATAGACGTGGCTTACTTACTAAAGAAGAAACAACATTTCTTAATGTATCACATCCCATTACACCTTTGTTTTATCTTTTACCCAAGATTCACAAGTGCACTGTCCCAGTCCCGGGTCGCCCTATAATTTCAGCCCAAGGCAGTATGAATGAGAACATTTCAAAATATGTGGATTTTTTCCTACAGCCCCATATGATTTCTCTCCCTTCTTTTCTTAAAGATACCACTGATTTTTTGGTTAAGATTAGTCATATCACGTGGGGTCCTGATTTATGTTTCCTGGTGATGGATATTGAGGCACTTTACACCAGCATCAACCATCTACAGGGTTTGGAAGCTGTTCAGTTTTTCTTAGATTCTCGGGAGGCTACCATGAGGGATCATAACCTCATGTTACTTGATATGATCTGTATCTGCCTCTTTAACAACTATTTCCAATTTGACAAGGATTTTTATCACCAGGAACGCGGGGTGGCCATGGGTTCATGCTTCTCCCCCAGCTATTCATGTCTTCATGTTGGCTGGTGGGAGGAGCATGTTCTGGGGGTCACTCACGCACATTGGCTTCCTCACCTTGTTCATTATTGGAGATTCATTGACGATATTTTTATCGTCTGGAAGGGATCACAAGAACAAGCAGCTTTGTTTGTCAATGAAATCAATGTAAACAATAGGAACCTTAGATTCACTGCCAATATTACATCTAATTCTGCTGAATTTCTGGACGTCCTTGTTTACATTGAACACAACACCATTCAAACTAAACTTCACAGGAAAAGCACTGCGGGCAATTCCATCTTGCATGCCCGCAGTGCCCATCCCCCACATACCATAAACAGCATACCTTTGGGAGAGTTCATTAGGATCAAACGCATTTGTAGCAGCCCAGATAACACCCAACAGTGCCTACTGGAATCTAGGGAAAGATTCCTCTGACGAGGTTACAATCGAGCTGTTTTAGATCGGGCTCTAACCAAGGCACTAGCCCGTCCACGTGAGGCACTTTTGACTCCCAAAATCAAAAAGATTTCTGATTCGACCAGCTTGGGTGCTGCTCGTTTTATCACCACTTATTGTTCCCAGACCTCTAAGCTAAGCAAGATCATCAGATCTGAGTGGCCTATAGTATTAACGGATGTGATTCTTGGTCCATTCTTGCCCAAATCACCGGCCATTACTTTTAGGAGGGCTCCCTCTATGAAAGACTCTTTAGATAGAACTCAGCCTGAGCTTCCACCTAAAACCACTTGGCTTAACAAACCTGGCTTTTACAGATGTACTTCGTGCCGTGCCTGCACTTTTGCGGTGAACGGCAAGCATTATACATCTGCTTTCAATGAGAGAGCTATCCCGATAAAAGAACATCTGACATGTCGCAGTGATTATGTAGTCTATCAACTTACCTGCACATGTTCCCTCTCTTATATTGGAAGCACGAAGTTGCAAGCCAACCAACGAATTTTGCAACACATCCGGGCCATAGTCAACTCAGACATGAATTATCCAGTGGCTCGCCACTTTAAAACAGTTCACGACAAAAAACTGAAAGATTTGAAATACACTTTGTTGTGCTCTGTAGCTAATCCAGGCAGGGGAGGTGATCGCGAGAAGCTTCTACGTCAAAGAGAAGCATTCTTTATTCTATTGCTCGATACCAGATCTCCCAATGGGTTAAATGCCTTTGATGAATTACATCACTTTTTGTAACAGATGTTTCTTCTCTTTTCTTATCCATGAAAGATGAATTTTGTTCCCTGTGATTATGATCTTTACATTTATACACATCATTTTTGTCCGTGATATGAATTTCTGTGGATGATCACTTATTATGGCTTAATGGTACATACATGTGTATATATATATATATATTATATATTTTTGTTTGCAGGTTTTCACATTAGTTTCCTACCGCCTATTATATTCCATGTATTTAACATCTTATTATATTGTCTGTTTAAGCATTTGCACTTTAGCTTTCAAGCATTTTTGAGACAGTGATTTTTGTATTAGGCCGTTGTATTTGATTCTTTACAGAAACCTCTTTTTGCACTAGCAAGTGATATTTATTCTCCTTTGGTATTCTGTCTGTTGAAGCTGTGGGAAATTGTACATGATGAATATTTATGTTGGGGTTGTGTATCGTGAATGACGAGGTGGTTTTGACATACTTTTTATCATAATGGATATGTTTTGGCACCTGATTGTTTGCACCTCTTAACATCTGGCCTTTTCCATCTTATTCAAGCACTATGCTTTGATTTTTGTCTCTTTGTTCATTTACTTTATACATTTGAGTATTTACGATAGATACAATGTTTGGACAATGCTTGTCTGCTTTATTATAAACCCATGCGTCCTGTTTCTTTAGGCGCTTGGGCTTTTAATCACCATTTATTTCACCGCCTACTCCTGACGCGTCATGTGACCAAGCTCCGTCCGCGGAGCGAAACGCGTCAGGGAGGGCACTTGCTCTTTCATTTTGCTAAAATAAATATGCACTGCTGCACCTTACTTATCGTGATGGCTTGGTGATTTGACATCAAAAATTCAGCTTGTGGAGTTGAGGTCTGCGCCCATTTGAACTGCTGCCAGAAGCAGTTGGGATCCTGCTTGTTCATATATATATATATATATATATATATATATATATATATATATATATATATATATATATATATATATATATATATATATATATATATATATATATATATATATATATATATGAACAAGCAGGATCCCAACTGCTTCTGGCAGCAGTTCAAATATATATATATATATATATATATATATATATATATATATATATATATATATATATATATATATATATATATATATATATATATTATTTATGGTTAACATGTATATTCGTTACTGCATAGTTTACATATACATTATTTGATTATCTGCTTATGGGTCTCTGCTTTATGTTAATCTCACAATGCGTGATAACTTATTTTAATAATTTGACTGGATGCCTATGGGTCTCTGTTTTATGGTATCTATTACAATGTGTAAATATGATCATAACTGTATCGATAAGTGCTTCACTATTGAAATATTGGGTAAAATATGCGATAAACATAAACAAATATAAATAAAAACAAATGCATACAATAAAATAAAAGCAATAAATACAAACAAACAAAAAATGAGCTTTTACATATATATAGCTACACTTGAAATTCTGAGTTTCTAATTATTTATCAATACATGCACATATGGAACTTTATATAATGCAACTTTATATCTCTTTAATATTTTTCATATACATGTATACCTTTCTACGTAGTTATGTATCTATTTATCTAATACTCCTACTGTAGAAAAAAACCCTTCAACTCTTTCCAGTGTACTACTCCGTGTCTTCCTATAACTCTCTCAGTATATCTTCTTCCTCCACTCTTTGACTCATCCCAAGCGTCATTGTCTACTATGATAACCTGGATAACAAATTGGATTTTTAAGCAAATGCACCACATTAAAGAAATGTGCAAACTAAATCTCAAGTTTGTACACAAAGAATACTAAAAATCACATTCAAAACGATTTTTTTCAAAAAAGACTTTTCTTTATTCACTCCATATGTCAAAGGACACAGCCGACGCGTTTCGTCCCTAAGGGGACTTCTTAAGGGCAAAATCGGTAGTAGAGGCTCCTTGATTGAAATGGTATGTCATTTGAAGATGAACAGATGCAAAGACGATAACTGGGTTATATGCAGTCTCAGGGTATATTTGGTTGATCTTTTATAACGAACAGAGGGACCCAATTTCTGTGGGAATTACATCAATGGGTAGATTTAAAAATTTAGATGAACGTTGTAGTACCCAAAGACACTCAATTTCTGAAAGGATTACGGCGAGTCGTGAATACGCACTGGTAGAAAGTACAGCCAAAGTAGCACTCTCCGTATTTGTCCAAAGATTGACCAGCCTTACTATATTCCTCAATCGTACTGAGCCCTATAGCAGTGGCTCCGATCGGCAGTCCCTTATTCCGAACCCGGTGGCAATCCAATATCAGCGGCCGACTCGCGAAGGAAAGATAATCCCGATTCAAACACGATCCCCCTCTTGTCTTGACCAGTCCGTATAGAACCTGGATAACACTTTCTAGAATCTTCCCTCTATCCCTCCTTTGACTAATCTCAAACGTCATTTTTACTACTATTATTTTCCCTAATAACCCTTCCTAGACTCTTCCCTCTTCTATCCATCTTTTGGCTAAACCTAAATCTCTTTTTACTACTATGGTCTCCGAAATAACACTTTCTAGACACTTCCCGCCTCTATCCTATTAAATCCAACTAACAGACTCACATGTCCAGTGCTTGAATTAAGAACTTATATTTCCCTATTCTAATCCACCACTAATATATTTTGGGTTCCAGAGTAGTGTACTACTCATCGAAAAGCGCTACAACTCCTCCTCAGGTGTAGTAAGCGCTATATAAATACAATTACAATTACTATTACAATGAGGGAACATAACACCTGCGTCTTTCTACTGCAGCTGTTTAAACATACTTATGAACTGTTTGCCATTTTGGTATGATAACGATAAGGACCACTGTGTTGGGCAGTGCCAACTCCCGGTTGTCTGCTGCCCTAGGCAAAAATGTCCAAAATAGTGTGCAGAACACAAAGAACCCAGGGGCATATTATCAAGGGGGTTTATCTCCGCTTTTTTGGCTTTAAAAGCCAAGAAAGCGGAGATAAAATTATCTCCCTATTACCAAGCTGTCGCTAACACCAGTTAGTGACAGCTAAAAGGAGATAGCGACCATCTTGGGCCCCGCTTTGCATGTCAGTGATATTTATCACTAATGACATGCAAAGTGGGCGTGCCTAGATGTTAGCGACTGGAAACAGTCCCTAACATCGCTATCTCCTATTACCAACTTTTGGAGATATTCGCACTAAGCGCGAATATCTCCAAAAGCTAACACCTGCCCTGAGCAGTTCTTAGCCATGTTATCCAATGGGAGGTGGATAACATGGCTAAGAGCATTTGCTCGATAATGCATGAATATCGCTGACTTTTCAGCGATATTCATGCATTGCGGCCGTTTTTTATCGCATTTGCGATAAACCTTGCTAATAGCAAGGTTTATCTGCGATAAAAATCGCCGATGTGCGGCGATAATTTTTGTCTCTAAACAAGTTAGAGACAAAAATTATCGCTAGTTGTTGGTAATATGCCCCCAACTTCTTATTTAAAATATATTGCACCCTTAACCAGGACTGGTAATTATGATATATGTGCCAGAGTACATGAATACTTAGCTCTTTTCTAATAGGCTCTGCTCAGCAAATAAAGCACTGAGAATTTTAAATAAAAGCACAGTAGTATTAACACATAACAGTTAACATGATAACATGTACTTGAAACCAAGACATTTTGTTGGAGTAACTGAGCTTATTCTAACATTAGATAATATGCGCCTTGACTTCCAAAGGGCTGGTCTAGCCCGCATCCATCTTTTCATTAAGTAGTCATCTTTTTGTCGTTGTCTCACCCAGCACTCAGAAAAGTCACGTACAAGCAACTTTGTAAACTCTGTTTTGAGATGTACTGTCACTTTCCCATGTCCCGAATGTTGTCTCTTTTTCTAAAGCTTTGTAGCACAATGTTCAAATGAGAGTGAATTTTCCAAATGCACATGGTATTGTATGTTAAGCAATGAGTATTAACTGTTTAGGTGTCTGAAGTGCAGGCACTAGTGTTGGGAACTGCATTATGTGAATATGTGGGATAATGTTCTCTCTCTAATGTGATTGGTCCAAACTCTGTTACTCTTGCACAGCTACACTAAATGCATGGTTTCCAATGTATATGGCTTTACAAAAAGAAGCTCCTTCTTTTGAGTGGGACTGCTCATTTCTCCCTTGACTTTTATGAGGCAGCGCCACACCAGTTTGGCATTCGATTTATTCTTTAGAGCCAAACTATATCTGGTTCTGCTTATTTATAATCATA